>NW_019384608.1:69575-131716 GCF_000671375.1 Centruroides sculpturatus | reverse complement strand
TTTAAAAAAATTTTATTATTAAAAAAAAACAGAAGTTTTAATATCGAATTTTTAATTCTACCAGATTAAGTTCTTTAAAATAATTTCTCTCAACTCAATTTTATTTTTATTATTTTAAAGCGTAAAATAATTTTATTTATATACTATTCTATTATTCACAAATCTAATAATATTCATATTTATTATTAAGATATAATTATTTATTATTCAAATAATTTAAAACACGAATTAATATTAATAATAAAACGATGAAACTGTCATTTTTTAATGAAATTTAAACAATATTTCTTAGATTTATTATGAATTTAATCATTAATAAATCATTAAACAATTTAAGAATAATTGAAAATAAATTCTTTAAATAATAATAATAATAATTTGTTTAAATATCTTGATTAATTTTTTGAATTTATTTATTTAAGTTAATAATTAATGCCCGGAAAATAATGCAATGTTTAAGTTTGATGGGCGCATCCTTTCATTGATTTTGTTTTACCTTGAACAAAACAGGACAACCCCATTATTATGATTTATGTTCATATATTTTTCTCAAGATCAGTTTATGAAATATTAATGTGTATTGATATACTTGATAGATATTGATGTTAGTATTCATGTTGACACGCATTAGTGGATTAATAAATTGTTGAACATTTGTTAACGTGGCCTTATTCTCGCTTATATATATATAATATTTAAAACTTTTATATAATATATTAAAACATTGTAGTTATTTTTATAAATATATTTCTTTTCTACACGATGCAGTAAGTTATATTTTTTTGTAGAAATGTTTAAAGTTTGCTTTCAATGTATTAATATTTTGATGAAAAATATTCGAGATGAAATAATTCAATTTGTCACACTACATTAATTTCTTTAGTATTGAAATCAGATATTAATTTAGTCTAAAAAAACTTCTTTCTTGCCATCTGTTATCTGTCTTTTCTTTAAATCTAGTAATCTGGGCGACATCGGCATATGCTGGTCGATATTACCACATTAAATAAAAATAATTGAGAGAGTTAGAGTAATAATGAATAATCATACTATACTACAGTATATTACAAGGAGGATAATCTTTAGTTTTTGAAAAAGGAAAGAATTTATTTGAATTTTAAACGATTCTTTTGACATCTTGGATTATTATCAGAGGCAGAAAGCCTCTGTAATATGTCCTGAAGCATTAACTTTAATACTAGCTAAAGGAGGGGAGGGGAAAAAATCCAGTACTTATCTACAGAATCGTAAATAAGAGAATTTAGTTTCGTTGATTCTACATAGTTGTAAATTCAGAGAAATTACTTCATTAATCCTATTTTTAACAAGGTTGTTTCCTGCTAAATAATTTCCTTCCGTATGCAGTTAAAAGAAATAAACTTAGATATTTTAATACTGAAAATTTAATAACGTGCAATTTTATAAGATCTATTTTACCGACTTTATATTTTAATTTTATAGGTTAAGAAGAATTTTTAAAATTCTTCTTAACCTATAAATATTTAGAATAGTTGAAATGTTGATTTCGAGTTTTCTAAGTATTCTCGTGAGTAAAAGAATATTACATTTAAAAAAAATTAATGCGGGATTATAATTTACTTTAATGCTGCTTATCTTTTTATTTTTGAAATATTTTAAAATCTTTTAAGGTTTTAAAAATATTGCAAGAAATTTTTAACGATTTTTTTCTTTTTCAAATATCCGTTTAAATATTTCTTATATAAATAGATGAAGAATTCCATTTTATTGTCTTTTCTTCGTGACTTTTTATGTAATTTTGAACAATGTCCCCAATTATTTTCATTTTTTCTTCCAATTTTTGTAACAACGAGTGGATGGAATTAGAGAATTCACTACCTTTCAAAGTATTCTTTCTTTCTTATTTAAACTTGGAAATTCCTCAAATGACTGAGATTATCTTCATTATTTTTGAGAGGCGAACTTCTTTATCCTTTCGGTAATTTTGATCCATAATTTAATTGAAATATTTTTTAAATGGTTGGTCTCGCTATAAAAAACTAAGAAGTTAAAAAAACATCGAAACCGATGATTAGCAGGAATTTGAGAGGATTATTTAAGAAGACTTTTAAAAAATATTGCCCTGATCATTTGATGAAAATAATAATCTGTGAATAACATTTATTAAATTCGAATTTTACTAGCATATTCAAGGAGAAATTCCAAATATTTTACGTTGTTAGATGGGGAAACTATTTTAAGAACGTTCGATTCCCTCCGCTCTACTCCCAGGAGTTACATTTTAGAAGTATAGCTTATCTCAATTTACTTTACAGACTTCACCGAATAAATTTATAACGTTCATTTTTAGTTTTCGGAATTTTTATTAATTCCTTTCACATCTTTTTTTTCAAAAATATCAAACCACGCGTCTAAACATTAATACGTAGGAAATTCTATAAATAATATTTGAAGTTTAGTAACAGAAAAATTTAATTATTTTAAAATTGGGGTTATCCTCTTTTTTTTCTGTTACTTAGTTAGTTACTAATAAATTTAATGATGTAAAACTGAATTTATTACGAAGGAAATAATAAATATTTTAATAATTATCTCATAAATTTGTCATTCCCAGAAGTGTCAATATTTCCTTGGTTTCGGAATATCTTTGATTTAGTTTAAGGCATTAATCTCGAGTTTATTATTATCCCTGGTGTAATCAATGAAGGCCTGTTTATTGGTTTCGCCATGTAAATTTAGCCAAAGAATTAGTTAAGATGATAACATCGTCCTGTTTACAGTAAGTAAATTTATCCCTTCATTAGATATTCGATAATGCTAATAAAGTATTCTACTTTGAGTATTATCGGAATAAAAATCTAAATCTGTTAAAGATCTGGTTACGTGATATCAATGAATTAATAAATTTAAATGATTTAACTTCCAATCAGAAATTTCCTAACTAAACTCATTGTAAATGATTTTATATAGTCTACATCTAAAATTTAAATAAGTTTTTTTTTTGCTTTTATACATTAAATACTTTAACTATTGTATTTTTTAAATAAATTTTTAAATGATTAATCTCGTTTAATTTTTATAATAGTTTAATGTATTATACATTTATATTTAAAAATTTAAAAGTAATTTTAATTAAGTATTTATTAATTAAATTACTAAATTTAATTATAATTTAAAATATCATTTATAAGAAATATTAATATTATGTTTTTTTTGGGTAGATTTTTGAATGTTGTTTCAAGAATTTTGACATAATTTTTAAGGATTTTTATTAATATATATTAGAAAAAAATTAATAATATAATTTGCATATTTGATATTAATTTCTGAAATATATCACTCAAGAACACTCCTGCAACCAATTAAATCAATTGAAACGAATATTTGAACTTGTAGAAATATTATTAGCATTCTGGAAAACATTGATCTTGTACGGATGCTCACTTCCTAGTTCATTAGGAAAGAGGAAAATCGATAAAATTTAATCATTCTATATTCGTGCATTTTGTTTACTGATAAAAAGCGTTAGATAAAATTAATTTCCAGATTTACTAAGTATCATGAATTAAGAAAAGTAAACAACGGTTTAACTTGATTAACAACGATGACATGTGCAATCAACAAAGGTTTAATAAAAATCGAAAACAAATATTGAAAGCTAACTGTACGGTAAACATAACTTGTTTACCACTTTTTTATGATATTGTACAAGAAAAAATAAGAAAAAATAAATAAATAAATTCGTTAGTTAGAA
The DNA here is from genome assembly GCF_000671375.1 of Centruroides sculpturatus. NCBI lineage: Eukaryota > Metazoa > Arthropoda > Arachnida > Scorpiones > Buthidae > Centruroides > Centruroides sculpturatus. The sequence goes on along the minus strand of NW_019384608.1, from coordinate 127,983 downwards.
ACCAATTAGAGTTATCGACATGTGCTGATGGCATCCTTTAACTTGCAAAAGTATATCAACTTCGATGATTAATATATGAATTTAAAATAAAGAAAAAATTCCAAAAACAGATGAAACAAATGACAAAAATATGGAATAAAAAAAAAAACACTTCTAATATGAATTTGTCTTAAAATCATTAAATAGATAAAGGAAATTAACATATTGTTTTGATTTGATTTGTACGGAATTTATTTTTCTTTTGTGATTACAAAATCATAACGAGAGTAAAATCCGTGACATCATCAATAATTAAAGAAAGGAACACCAAGATTTTATAAATCAATGAGATTTATCTTGTAGCCTACATAAATCAATAAGTAATGTACTAGGACTACATTACGACGTAAACCTATAAATACATCATCACGTAGCTCCATACTATATATGAGCGTATAAGCATTTATACACGTGCTTATGTCCTTATATATAATTTAATTTACATTGAATTATTAAATTTAATGTTATTTTAAACATAAATTATGTAAACAAAAATATTTCAAATTTTTATGATATTTTAATTTTATTTCCAAATAATATATAAGATAATTAACAACAGCAAAAATTAATACAATAATAAAAAACTAAGATAAAAATTGAAGTAAAATTCATTTTTTATCTTTATCCTATTTAAGAATTTTATTTTCTTTAATCATGAAATTTCTCTTACATTTACTACTAAAACACTTATTTCTTCTTCGTATCTTTTTTTTAAAATATACATTTAAGGTTTCATGAAGTGAATATGCAAGTGTAAACATCAAAGATTAAAAAAAGCCCATAGTTAAAGTTAAACTTGAATAAAAATATTTCTGTTTTATTTTGAATATTAAGAAAAGTTTTAATATATTCCTTCACATGTAAATATTTAAATGTTTCATATCTAGATTAATATACGGTTAAATTCTTCTGTTTTTATAGTAATAATTTTATTTGTTATTTTGCAGAAGTTTTTCTCTGAAGAATATAAAATAACCAATCAAAATTTTGTTTATATTACCGTAAAAGTTATATTTTTTTCTCTCTGATCGAAGTAAAATATTTTATTCTGTATCAAATAATAATGCTTCTGTATTTATAAATGTATTATTTAAAATAAGAATGTTTCTCTTACTACTTGAAAGAGATTCTAATATGTTCTCGTTAAAATTTTAAAGCATAAGAGCTTATTATTTGAAAAAAAAAAGAAATTAAGAGTTTTATAAAAACACTTTCTACTGTTTTAGAGTATAATATTACAGGATGTTTATTCAAAACGTTTTCTTAATAAATTACACTAATATTCTATTCAAAATAATTAATATAAAGAAATATAATATTCAAATATTCTAATAAAATTATTTGATAACAATAAATATTTAAAATATAAAATACAAATTCTCTCATATTTATTCTATTATATAAATTAATTGTAATTATATTAATAATATGCGGTTTATTGTTATTATTATTATTCTTTTTCTTTACAAAATACAACTAGAAATTGATAATAAAAAAAGAAAATAGTTTGATACAAAAATGATAAGATTTACGCGACATTACCAATCGGTAAAGCTAGAAGAAGAAAAGAAGTACGAGGCCGATCCTGCAAACGATGGAAAATTTCGAAATTTTTCGCATGTCGTTTTTTTTTTGAGAGAAGGAATTAAATGCCAATGGAAGACGATTCATCTCTATGGTTAGTACCTAAACATAAATTAAAGAAATATGTTAATAAACTTTCTAGATTTGTTATTATCATAATTTACTTCTTTTCTTCGATAAAATTCGAAATTAAAAACAAAAAAAAATAAATGCGAATACAACTAATTACGAAAAATTTAATTAAAAATAATTCGTCTATACAGTTATATTGCAAATAAGACTACAATTTAAATTGCACATAGAATGCAATTTTATTCAATTTTAATTGAATAAAAATTGTATTTAGCTTAAAAAAAACAAAGCGAGAAACTCTATTAAAAATAGAGATTCCGTTGAGATAGAAATTGCTTAAATATTTGATAAAACCTTCCAATTGTGCTACAAAAATAGCAATAGTCATTTAGGAGCGGATGAAGTCATGATCGCACGGTAAATGTTTATCTTCAGAAAAGCGGGACAAAATATATATATATATATATATAGAGACTAAAGCAGAAAATGAGAAGATACTAGTTTTAAAAATAAATTATTCTAAACTTCATTTATTTTGATTCAATATAGAAATGATGAAATAAATTTAAAATTGCAATATGCGAATAAGATAAAGAAAATGTAAAATTTCGATCCAATAATAGTAAAAGCACTTTATTCTAGTGGAATATTATATACCTTTTCGACTTAAATTTTCAGTTTCTCTCACGAAAACTTTTACCTATTTAATACCTTTTAACTTATTTATAATCCTTACTTCATTAATAATGGCGCTTTCGTAAAATTGCTTCATTGTTTCTTANCCTTCACATGTAAATATTTAAATGTTTCATATCTAGATTAATATACGGTTAAATTCTTCTGTTTTTATAGTAATAATTTTATTTGTTATTTTGCAGAAGTTTTTCTCTGAAGAATATAAAATAACCAATCAAAATTTTGTTTATATTACCGTAAAAGTTATATTTTTTTCTCTCTGATCGAAGTAAAATATTTTATTCTGTATCAAATAATAATGCTTCTGTATTTATAAATGTATTATTTAAAATAAGAATGTTTCTCTTACTACTTGAAAGAGATTCTAATATGTTCTCGTTAAAATTTTAAAGCATAAGAGCTTATTATTTGAAAAAAAAAAGAAATTAAGAGTTTTATAAAAACACTTTCTACTGTTTTAGAGTATAATATTACAGGATGTTTATTCAAAACGTTTTCTTAATAAATTACACTAATATTCTATTCAAAATAATTAATATAAAGAAATATAATATTCAAATATTCTAATAAAATTATTTGATAACAATAAATATTTAAAATATAAAATACAAATTCTCTCATATTTATTCTATTATATAAATTAATTGTAATTATATTAATAATATGCGGTTTATTGTTATTATTATTATTCTTTTTCTTTACAAAATACAACTAGAAATTGATAATAAAAAAAGAAAATAGTTTGATACAAAAATGATAAGATTTACGCGACATTACCAATCGGTAAAGCTAGAAGAAGAAAAGAAGTACGAGGCCGATCCTGCAAACGATGGAAAATTTCGAAATTTTTCGCATGTCGTTTTTTTTTTGAGAGAAGGAATTAAATGCCAATGGAAGACGATTCATCTCTATGGTTAGTACCTAAACATAAATTAAAGAAATATGTTAATAAACTTTCTAGATTTGTTATTATCATAATTTACTTCTTTTCTTCGATAAAATTCGAAATTAAAAACAAAAAAAAATAAATGCGAATACAACTAATTACGAAAAATTTAATTAAAAATAATTCGTCTATACAGTTATATTGCAAATAAGACTACAATTTAAATTGCACATAGAATGCAATTTTATTCAATTTTAATTGAATAAAAATTGTATTTAGCTTAAAAAAAACAAAGCGAGAAACTCTATTAAAAATAGAGATTCCGTTGAGATAGAAATTGCTTAAATATTTGATAAAACCTTCCAATTGTGCTACAAAAATAGCAATAGTCATTTAGGAGCGGATGAAGTCATGATCGCACGGTAAATGTTTATCTTCAGAAAAGCGGGACAAAAAATATATATATACTAAAGCAGAAAATGAGAAGATACTAGTTTTAAAAATAAATTATTCTAAACTTCATTTATTTTGATTCAATATAGAAATGATGAAATAAATTTAAAATTGCAATATGCGAATAAGATAAAGAAAATGTAAAATTTCGATCCAATAATAGTAAAAGCACTTTATTCTAGTGGAATATTATATACCTTTTCGACTTAAATTTTCAGTTTCTCTCACGAAAACTTTTACCTATTTAATACCTTTTAACTTATTTATAATCCTTACTTCATTAATAATGGCGCTTTCGTAAAATTGCTTCATTGTTTCTTAAGTTATTAATAGAAATTTTATAATTTCTAAACAAATTAGTTTATGCTTAAAATTTTCATTAAAGGAATAAATACGCGAATTAACATACTATTTGTTATTTGCCTTTGGTATTTAATTTTCATAGGAAAACGTAAGGCATTTCTATGACGAATTTAATTTCAACTACAGGACGAACATACATTTATTAAACGAAATCATTTCTTGTAGTTTGGATGTTTATCATACTCAAAAAATTATTTAAATGCCATTTAAATCAATAAAAAAAATGAATTATTTTACTCATTTTAATAGTAAAATATTAAAAACTTTATATTATTTTATCTCCGAAATTAAATAACTGATATTAAATTATTTTTCCCTATTTCTTTCCAGCGAGATTGCAAATAAATATGGATTCCTTTCCCATATTCAATGTCCAATTTTTATGTACAGCTTCCATTATTTCTAGATACTTGCACAGTTTGATTAAAATTTTGATTGCCTTAATCCGTAAGAATCATTCATGAAAAATTAGATCGATTATTTACGCGATCTCTTAACTCAGAAGTTTGAAGGAGTATGTACTGTGCTGTACTGTACAGTACATAATGATAGCTATTCATATATCTTGGCATTATCTGCACAATTGGATGAGTGTTAACTGTTTGTAAGAACGGTAAATCTGCTATTTTTCCACAGTTGTAGAGAGGCAGTCAGAAAAAAATATGGAGCACCGATCAATATAATTTTATTTATGAAACTACAATATATTGTAAGCTGTCATTTTTCCCTCTGTCTGTAGACTTTCTTCTTAATAATTTATACTATTATCTACAATTATTATCAATTAAATTATTTTTTTTTTCTCTTTTCATATTCGATTTTTCTGATTAAATGTTTAATAATTTATAAGTTGCAAATCTGTTAATATGCGTTATAAAGTTTTTATCTGTTATAATTCCAATGTAATAATCTTACTCGATATTTTATCATCAAAGCATAGAATGGGAAGAAAAACTTGAATTATTATATTTTATCAAATATGAAAAGTTGATATTAATTTTATACAAACTTAAATTGAAAATTGTTTCATTTTAATATTCAAAACTTAAATTCTTATTAATGTTTGTACATATTGATTCTGTCTTTACATTAATATATTTAGGAAGATCGAAAATATGATTTTTTTTTCCTCTTCTCCATTATCATATTAACTGTTTGCATTTCATTATTTGGTATATAAACAAAGTATTACCTCATTTGTTTATTTTTCTTTGCAATATTTGATTTCAGATAATTGCCATTAGTTATGAGATATTGCAGAATTTCAAATAAATATTAATTTTACCTCTTATAAAATTATTTGTATTTTTGAATAAATCTTAAAAATTGAATTGTATACAATATGAGTATTTGAAATAAGTAAATAAAGTATTTTAATTTTTATCTGCATTTAAAAAGATTTTGTTTTAGTTTTATTGAAAATAATTCAAAGTTATTTTAAAATATTTTATGATCTACTTAATAAAGTAATTCTAATCAAAGTAATGTTATTGTTATCTGTACAATTTGTAACTTGATCTTAATTAACCTAAACCTGGAACTAAATCCTACTCAGGATCGGATTAATCATTAAGCAAAATACGCAACTGCATAGGTCCCATAATAGAATGAAATGTTTCCTCTCTAAAAGAATCATTTTTTTTAACCATAAAATATAAAGGAAACATCTTGTATGTAGGGAATAAGCTTTCAATAATTAGCAAGTTCCTTACAAGATTTTTAAATACTTGAAAAATAAGTATCTTTTATGCATGTATTTATTTGATTCGGTTTGGCTTCTCCTTAACATTTAAGAAGTTAAATTATCTTAATAATGAATAACAATTATTTTAATATTATTTTTTCGTAGTTTACAGGTAACCCCCGTATAACACGGTACTGTTATAGCACGGATTCACTCTGACACGGTTCGAGAATTGGGTAAAACCCTCGTACAACATGAAATGTAATAAATTTTTACATACTTAAGTAATAATAGCAAAAAATTATTTAAATGCCATTTAAATCAATAAAAAAACGAATTATTTTACTCATTTTAATAGTAAAATATTAAAAACTTTATATTATTTTATCTCCGAAATTAAATAACTGATATTAAATTATTTTTCCCTATTTCTTTCCAGCGAGATTGCAAATAAATATGGATTCCTTTCCCATATTCAATGTCCAATTTTTATGTACAGCTTCCATTATTTCTAGATACTTGCACAGTTTGATTAAAATTTTGATTGCCTTAATCCGTAAGAATCATTCATGAAAAATTAGATCGATTATTTACGCGATCTCTTAACTCAGAAGTTTGAAGGAGTATGTACTGTGCTGTACTGTACAGTACATAATGATAGCTATTCATATATCTTGGCATTATCTGCACAATTGGATGAGTGTTAACTGTTTGTAAGAACAGTAAATCTGCTATTTTTCCACAGTTGTAGAGAGGCAGTCAGAAAAAAATATGGAGCACCGATCAATATAATTTTATTTATGAAACTACAATATATTGTAAGCTGTCATTTTTCCCTCTGTCTGTAGACTTTCTTCTTAATAATTTATACTATTATCTACAATTATTATCAATTAAATTATTTTTTTTTTCTCTTTTCATATTCGATTTTTCTGATTAAATGTTTAATAATTTATAAGTTGCAAATCTGTTAATATGCGTTATAAAGTTTTTATCTGTTATAATTCCAATGTAATAATCTTACTCGATATTTTATCATCAAAGCATAGAATGGGAAGAAAAACTTGAATTATTATATTTTATCAAATATGAAAAGTTGATATTAATTTTATACAAACTTAAATTGAAAATTGTTTCATTTTAATATTCAAAACTTAAATTCTTATTAATGTTTGTACATATTGATTCTGTCTTTACATTAATATATTTAGGAAGATCGAAAATATGATTTTTTTTTCCTCTTCTCCATTATCATATTAACTGTTTGCATTTCATTATTTGGTATATAAACAAAGTATTACCTCATTTGTTTATTTTTCTTTGCAATATTTGATTTCAGATAATTGCCATTAGTTATGAGATATTGCAGAATTTCAAATAAATATTAATTTTACCTCTTATAAAATTATTTGTATTTTTGAATAAATCTTAAAAATTGAATTGTATACAATATGAGTATTTGAAATAAGTAAATAAAGTATTTTAATTTTTATCTGCATTTAAAAAGATTTTGTTTTAGTTTTATTGAAAATAATTCAAAGTTATTTTAAAATATTTTATGATCTACTTAATAAAGTAATTCTAATCAAAGTAATGTTATTGTTATCTGTACAATTTGTAACTTGATCTTAATTAACCTAAACCTGGAACTAAATCCTACTCAGGATCGGATTAATCATTAAGCAAAATACGCAACTGCATAGGTCCCATAATAGAATGAAATGTTTCCTCTCTAAAAGAATCATTTTTTTTAACCATAAAATATAAAGGAAACATCTTGTATGTAGGGAATAAGCTTTCAATAATTAGCAAGTTCCTTACAAGATTTTTAAATACTTGAAAAATAAGTATCTTTTATGCATGTATTTATTTGATTCGGTTTGGCTTCTCCTTAACATTTAAGAAGTTAAATTATCTTAATAATGAATAACAATTATTTTAATATTATTTTTTCGTAGTTTACAGGTAACCCCCGTATAACACGGTACTGTTATAGCACGGATTCACTCTGACACGGTTCGAGAATTGGGTAAAACCCTCGTACAACATGAAATGTAATAAATTTTTACATACTTAAGTAATAATAGTTCACGAAAATTATTATTTTCGTGAACTATTAGTACTTAAGTATGTAAATTTTCTCTTCTCGCCTTCTGTCGATACACGTGGTCCTTCTCGAAACTTGTTTCAATGTTGCCAGATCGCGACGCTTCTGCTTCTGATGTTGCCGAATGTTTTTCCCTTATTCCATACTTGCTTTATTCTTCATAAGTGCTTAGCACCATATAAGGAAATTTATAAAGACCTTTTAACTAGAAGCAAGCAATCTAAAATTACATACATTTTGCAAAAGGTAAAGCATGGATCTGAAGATAATGCAGAAAAATGCTCAGAGGATAAGGATAACTTGCCAAAAAGAAAACGCTCTCGGTTAATTAATAGTGTTTTTAGTGATGACGAAGAAAACATTGTTTAATTTATATTAATATGTATCACTTAAAAAAATTTTAATAAAGATATTTATCTTAATTATGAAAATATAATAGCATTTTTTTTTTTTATTTTTAGAACCTAACCTTCCTTTTCGTACTAGTTCTTTGTTTCGCATAACACGGCAATTTTGGAACGTAACTACCGTGTTATACGGGGGTTACCTGTATATTAAATTGTAGTATCTAAAACTACTGGAAAATCGTTTCAAAATTCGTATTGCATCGTCTCATTTCGTAAGAATTAATATGATATCTTTGGAATAAAATTCAAGAGAGAAAAAAAAAACGAAAAAATAATGATCATTCGTTTCTCTTCTTCAACCCACAATTCATCGAAAAAACATTTTATACTTTATTTTCCAATAATTGGTAGTTGATCATTCTATTCGAAATTATCCTGAATGCCAAATAATGCAGCAAATAACAGAAGTTAAATTTAGATTTCTTCTATTTAAAAAAGAAATCATTTCTTATTATTGAAAAAAATAACTTACAGAACGTTCATAAAAAAAATAATAAATTTACTTAATATTGGCTTAAATAAATAATTTTTAAAAAATTAATTTTTAAATGATGCATTTGAAAATAGGTGTATTGATTTGTTATAACAACAAACTGCAGCAAAACTCTTCTATTTTAAGGCTTCGCAAATTAATTCGAAAAATAATCGCGGTTTTAATAGGTATTCGTCACGCTATCGAACTAATAGTTTGTCATGCCGAGTGAAAAATAATTAAATTTTTTGTTGTCAGTTTAATATTTTCTTATATCTGATTTGTAAATAATTAAAGGTTACAATAATCGAAGTCTGAGTTATACGGAATGAAGTGACATGATGTACAAATCTATATCTCTTATTTTCTTCTGATTCAATTTACTCTATCAATAATTCTCTTTCTATTTGGAAATACCGAGTTTCAGTTTTATTTGTTCTGAAGGAAAGTGAAAGCTGTGTAGATAAATAATAAAATAAAACATCCGCTGGTTAGCCATAGGCTGAAGATATTCATTAAACAATTTCTTGTATAAAGCTAATTTAACCTTCTCTTAGTTTCTTACCTTCATAAATATCTCAGCTTTGCATAAATTTTCTCTGGTGAAAAATTATTTATTCTTGCATTCTTTTTCTTATTTGTGGTTTGTTTGAACTATCGAATTATAAAGTCTCTTAATAACTAGAACAAATTAGTTTATAAAAGAAAAGATATCATCATAAATTATGTACTTATATATTACTTAATTGTTATTTATGCCGTACATAAAACAGATTTATATTTTATCCTTAATCCGTATGAATTCTGCATCAAAAAAAACTTTGAAATAAACAACAAAGTTTTTATTTTATAAACTAAATCATAAATAATTGCTCCCACTAAAGGATAGATTATTCATAATGTACTTAGTACTCGTGTAATTTATATTTATTTGCTACTGTTGTTAACATGTATAATTCATCTTAGTTGGGATAATAAAATAAGTCGTCTTGGAAAGCAAAAATAATGAAACAAAAAAGCCCAGAGACTTATAAGAAATTACATAATGTTTAATTAGCTTTGGACATGTTAACTGACTGCTATAACATTATTCTTAATAGAAAATTATTTCAGGGATAAAGATGATCTTAAGTCTTTCACCCTTAAAGAATTAAAAATTTTAATTTATGCCAATTAAAAAAATTTATGGAGTTTAATGTTTATACATAATTATCATTAATATAAGACACTTTATTAATTAAGCATTTATTTTAAATAATAAATATACACTTATAGAAAAGTTTTCTAATCGTATTCTTAGAAGATAATTGCGTGTTAATAATTTTATCTTTCAATTACTTTGTGAGAATTTCACACTAAAACCTCAGTATATGCTGGATTTTCGTGTAATTCTGACATAATAATATAATTTACTGTCTAATGTCTTATGAATAAAAGATAAGATAGGGCGTACTTAACTTTATCTTAAACCCATCATATATACGCCGTGACTAATATAATAAGCTTTCGTGTATTTTTATACCGTCTTTTTTGTTTTATATGGGTCTACTCGAGCCAAGATGTCCATTAATAATTTATGATCCTTTTTTATTTTTATTCCAAACTGCAGACTTCTACAATACATAGAGCAGGACAAGGATAACAATGGTAATATCTAGTATCTCTCGTAGCGTGTGAATATTTATCGTCACACTTTTTGAATATTCTGTTAGGTTTGCGACAAACTTTCTATTATTTTTTCTCACTTGTATGAGAACGACAAAACTTCTTTTGTATTGCTATATTCTCCTTATTTTATTTTTATTCCCCTTTTCTGTATCCTTTTAGATGTTTTGCTGTAATTTGATTATTTCTTTTTATAATACGAAAAATAATTTCGTACGAGATCTCTCAATTTAACGTTTTTTTATGTTATATATTTCATAACTCTATCGTTTTGTAACTCTTGAACGCTTTCAGAATGAAAATGCAAATTGTATCCACAATAAAATTTAATATAAAAATATTTTATAAATTTTAAATCGTGTTATGTATCTTATACTATTTTGTATTACAGTCAAGTCTTTAAAAAAATAAAGGAAAATTGAAAAGCATAGCTGTCGAATTGTAAACTTCTCTAAAGAGAATACATCAACAGAAAAGAGTAGAAAATAAATTATAAACGAAAGATTAACAAAAAAAAAAAAAACTTTTAATTAGGCGATAGACAAAATTGATTACAAGTTTCAATTAAATGCATTTATATAGCTACTAAATAATGAGTATAATTTGCATAATTTAAATTCGATAGGTTATAAGCAAAAATTTGACAGTTTCTAGTAATGGCTTCTTCTTTGCATAATGCTTTTTAGTCCATCAATTTATTCTCTAGAGTCGATGACCTATAAGTTCTCTCTACATCATCACTATTTTAATACATGCAACTAACGATCTTACAGCAACCATTACTCTTTACCACACGACTTGCTTTTGTGTCTTGCTTTCCTTTTTATTTCCAAATTAAGAATTAAAAGTTAAAAAAAAAGAACCAATACTAAAGATCTTTTTTAACAATTAATGATTTTTCTATTTTGTTAAAAAGTAGGTCTTACTACATTAGTTATTCTATCGCAGCTAATCACACGTGAAACATCAAAGATTATTCTTTAAAAAAAAAGTAAAATTTATATATTAAAGTCTAATTTTTATTTTAAAAAATCATCAGAGTGGTCGAATATTTTTAAAGTTTAATAATGTAAAAATTATATATTCTAGTATTGATCTGTGTTTATTACAATAATTTTTGAAAAACAGAATTCAGCATATTTTGACATGTAAATTCGATAATAGAGTTTGTACAAGACAGTAATGTTACATAAAGGTAGCACCATAAACCACGTATAATCAATATAAGCTTATAATATATTAGCGCAACATATGTAACCAAGCAGATGGGCTCACTGCTGTATGATAATCAGAATCAATTCACAATAATATGGATTATAGTGGTATTAATATAGTTAAAAGTATTAAAGTTTAGTTTATTAAATTTTGTATAATTTTATTACGTATTGTTTAATAATGCATATTCTACTATCGTATTGGAGAATTTAATACAATTTAATTACTTAAAAGTTTTATTAAAATTTATTTCTGTCTGATCATCCATTTTTTTTAAAAAAAGAAAAAAACTAATTTTTTAATAATAAAACGAAGAAAGTAAAGTAATTTTTAATAAAATTATAAATAAAAAATTCGTTCCTTCAAAAATTAATTAAATGTCGTATTTTCTAAATTAAAATATTATATTACAGTTTGTGTAATAATATTTATGATAAGGAAACCTTTTAAATTTTTAAGAAATATTGTTTAAATTAACATATTAAAATATGAAAAATATATTTAGAAGAATGATAGCATCTTATGCTATAAATACTTTCGTTTTCTTCTTAAAATTGCCTTTTTTTTCGTTTTTTATTTATTTATTCTTTGCATAGTCAGCGTTATCGTAACTTGGTATATAACTATTGTTAGATATTTTTACTTCAAGAAGTAATTTAAAGAAAGTTTAAGATTGGGTTAAAGTTTTCAACGAGTATAATAATAAGTTTTCTCACTAAATCATAACATCTGAGAAGGGAAATATAAATTTGATCAAAACTCACCATAAACTGTCATGTTCTGTTCCCGGGAGTCTTGCCCCGCTAGTGATGTCACGAGACAAGTGTATTTGCCACTTAGCTCCGTTGTTGGATTCAAGACCTTCAGAGCCCTGTAACGAGAATAAGCGTCGACCGTGTTCACGCTGAAATTCAGATCTAAACGACCCTGAAGTATTCCCGATGTATGTCGCATGTTCAGTTCTGGTATCCATTGGTATACCGGTTCCAAGTTATCGTTGAAGAACCACTTTACCACCAGTCTGATGTCGTTCTCGTTGTAGACGTATTCACAGTCTAAAATCACAGAATCAGTTCCATTCTGAACCCACTTTGGCACGGAAATGCGTCGGATTTCTACGGCTGAAAAGAAACGAAATCCTATTAAGTTACCTTATAAAAAGTAAAAAAAGGTAGTAGTTTTAGAAAAAATAAAATGAGAAAAATATTAAATTTATATATATATATATTTTTTAAAATTTATAATGACGTAATATAAGTGAACCTTCATGTTTATTTTGCTACAAATTAATTTAAAATCTTCCTTTTCCTTCTGTTTTTTGTTTTTCCTTCTATTGTTCATCTCATGGAAATTCATTAAATATTACGTTTTTAATTACTGATGCAATAGCATTTTAAAAATATTGATTATACATTATTTTTTTTGACTTTTGGTATATTATACTGGTATATAAATAGAAAAATTCTATATATTATAAATATACAGATTTTTCTAATTATATTAAGACAATACATACAATTATAAATTGTATATTTAGCGTTTAAATAACATTAAATAATTATTAGGGTGTAGAGTATTATAATATAGACCTTATTAGATATTTTAGCAATATTATAATTAATATGCACTACTTGTACCATACATATTTAATTTATTGTGTTTATATTGTAGTATAATTAGTATATTAATTATGTATTCTGTAGATAGGTATGTAATGTAAAATTTATCGGATATAAGAAAGATTCTAAAGAGTTATATCATTGTCTGGTCTAGGATATTGATGTTCTCAATATGAGCAGAGTTAAATTACATCCGTTCATTTATAGTGAGGAAATAACTCAGGGCAATAACTAGGTTGTTAATGTTCATTAATCAAAACACGCGAACAGGTACCTTGTAACTTGTACTTTTAAATGCATTCATTCATCACTTTCTAATTAACATGTACGAAATTATACAATAATTTACTTCTCTTATTTCTAATATATTTAGTAAAATAAATATTTACCAAGATATAAATAAAGCTACGAATTATCCTCAGGATATTAACATTGAATCTATACGTTAAATAAATTTGTTCGATAAACTGCACAACACGTGATGTAACTTTATTTTTAATATAATGTTTGTTACTGAATTCTATTGTATGTTTGTATATCGTGTTGCCCATCATCTGATAGGAATCCGAGTTAGTTTTGGCTACTGTTGACATTCCTAAAATAATATCAAAGAGAACATAAATGCTTTTTTTTCCACTGTATTCATATCCATTCGAGAATTGTAATCGACTGTGCTACGAAGGAGAGTACACCCGGAATAGAAGTTCTCTAGAGAAACGATAAGAAGCAAGTATTGAAATTCGAAATTGCGCATCGTACTTTATCAGTAGTCATGACAAAATATTCCTATAAACTTATCATAATTCAATTCCGGGCTTTCTTCATTTACCAATTTCGACTCTTTTGAAAAATTCTTCTATCGCGTCACGTTTCGCAATGTTATATTTTGTGATGAATGAAATATTTTATCTGTCAGACCAGTTTTACGTTTAAAATAAGTTAAATTATACTTAGCTTTTGAGTTTTAAATGTTGACAAAACCTTACCAAATGTATTAGCAATAAGATCCGCTTGTTCAATTGAATCAACTACTTTAAAACGCTGAACTTGAATTCCATTATCTGCCATTAACTGTTTGCTCTGAAATTCATGAATGTTCAAACATCTCACAGGCTGTTGAATACAAGAAGCCTGTAAAATATGATACATGTTTAATATATTTTTTAATAAATAAAAATATTTAATATTTTCTATTAAAAGAAGTTAAAAAATTACAATTATAAATATTTTAAAATCATTTTTTGATTTTAGAAAATTAAAATTTTTCTTCCTATAAAAATATAATCAAGAACACAGTTGAAACAATTCAGTAAAAATTCCATAAATTATTTATGAATAAATATCTCATAAAAATTCAAATACTCTACAGTAATAGNACACACACATATATATATATATACACGTACAATACTTGTAAAGTATTAGTAAAGATGCAAATTATGTGCATAGACAGAACTTTTAAACGCTAATTGAAAGCTTGATAATGTTATCAGTTATCACAAGGTTCACAAATAAAGACATATAAAAATATTCAACGGCTTATATTTAATGAAAATATTCCACTTTTCTTTTTCTTGTTAAATAATATCTTTGAATACTTTTGTTAAATAACTATTCTATTCTCTTTGATGAACTCTTCTAATTCTTGAATTGAATTAATCTGTTTAAAAATTCATTTTCTCTAAGATAATATACTGGAAATCTACAAGGTTATTATTTAGTTTTGCGTGCAGAATTACATTAAAATATTTTCTAGTAATATTATGAAATACGTTTATTATCAAATGTATTTCTTAAAATTTGTTTATGAAATGCTTCTAAATTTTGATTGCTGAACAATATCCTATAACTTTTAAATGAACACTTACTTATATTTTTTAAATGTAGATTTTAAGAAACTATAAAGAAAAATTAAAATGTTAGTTTCATTTAAAAAATTAGAGATATAATCATAACTTTATGTGACATTTTTAAGAATATATTTATTTTATATACTAATGCTTCCGCAACAATAATTATCAATATTTACTCAGAACAAATAAAGTTATAAATTTATTATAATGCATTACAAAATTGATGGGTATAATAAAGTAGATAATATAAACTTATGTATAAATTTATTTTTATTGAATAATAACTATGAATAATTTCTCAATTATCGATTAACTAGAGAGAGGAAGACCATACACTACACCGATAACTTAGACCTATAATATATTTCGATAACAACTCCAAAATATATTATTCTTACCTCGTGTATTTATATTAGCGCATACACCTTCATTCAATATTGAAATTTCGAGACGAGAAAGTCGCGCAAACGAAACCATAAAGTTATACAGCGTGTATGTCTACGAATCTATATTTGTATATAAATGTTTATTTTTGGAAAACGTTGAGCGGCGATTTATTTGTATTAGGATATCAAATACGGTTCCATTTTGAAGAGGCGAAATGCGTATGCAAACAAGTGCACTACGTTTATTCCGTAGACCTGATTTAAAGGTACTAAATTACGTAATAAGGTTTTCCATTGTGTGAATGCAATTATACCAGTTTCGGGCAATGTCCATCATTGCGTGTTCTCTTATTCATTGGCCAGAATATGAGGGACATTCTGTCGTGACTGATTTCTAAACTACATTATTTGTTTGTTAATGGACGATAATGTTATGTTTCAGTGCGTTTCGAATAATCAACTTTGTGTTTGAAATTTCTATTCTCCTATAAGATTAATTCAATGGGGATATTGAGAATAATAAAGCCATATCGTACCCGTTTCCATGTAAATGAATAGATAATATATTTAAATATGTGTAACAATAAATTTCAAGACTCACTGACTTCCGGCTTTAAAAGCAGATTTATTTTCCGAAAATAGAAATTTATACTGAGAAATATAATTTCAATAGAGTTTCATTATTGGAAAAGAGAATGTTTCCGCGTTCATTTTTTTTTTTTTTTGTTTTTTTAGCTTCTGTCCATGACAACGTAATGGTGTCCCTGTCCATTTAGTGATGTAAATATTTGAACACCCATTCGCTATGTCGAAACGTTGCTACAATCATCACTTAAGTCAATAAAAGTTTATTGTACAGAATACTAGTGAATAATAATCCCTTTGGATCTTTATTTTTTTCCTTCCTTGCGACTCTCCTTCGCTCGTAAAGAAGAAAATTTTAATCCAAATTGGATGAGTAAATCCTAAAAATTAACTTTCCTTTGAAGACAAAGAAACCGTGAAGAGCATTTGTAACAATTTAATACGATTTTCCTACTCATTTCTCTTTTATAACCAAAGAAGACGATTCTATATAAAATTTAACTCTCTTGGTGTACTGTACGTGGTATAAGCAATTTAAAATGTAGCGAATTGTGTAAAGTTGGAATATATTTTAAAGTTTTATTTGCTCAATATAAAACAAAAAAATATATATGTGAAATTGTAATTAGCGTTACTTAATTTATCAATTGCAGAAGAAAATTGAATTATTCTCTTTAAGTAGTTTTTTTCTTTTCCTTTCTGGAAATCCAAATATTCGTTTCAAAAATCTTCACATTCCCTTTTAGTCGAACCCGGCATTACACGATATATAACCATTTATCTTACTTTATCAGTAATTGCAGAAAATCCTTTAACTAAATACAAAGCGTTTGCATTATAAATATTAAAACGTGAAAAATCTCCACGGTGCAAGGACGAATTAAGCTGAAATCACTTTAATAAGACAAAGGTAATACATTAAAATTTCCGTATAGGGATTCATTTCTTGTAGTCAGTATCATAAAATTCTCCGAAGAGAAGAAAAAAAAAAAAAAAACAAGATCCGAGAGAAGAATAAGAACCGAGAGAAACAGAAATGGAGAAACGCCTCGCAATGATCAGAAACTTAGGAGGCATAGCTCTGGGACCATCTAATCTATGATTGGTGATATATATGGCTTTATGAGAGAACTGGTTTCGTGCTATCTCCCTTCACCTACCACTTTCCATTTCCCCGGGCAGATTTAGCCAAGCTATCACAGCCAACCTATCACATCGTGAAGTGGGAAAAACAGGCGATGCGACAGCCTGCTGCGCCCAACACAACTGACGACTGCTATAACACAAACAGACGGGGAAAATCTTTTCATTCCACTAATAATCAGATACGGCAGTCGAAGAGCTATCGTTCATAGTTCCAAATACCGATGCCGTTTATAAATCGACAGAAAAATTCCTAAATGTTCCGCTTTCGGATTTTAAGTCTCGGACCAGTTGTCTTTGATCAATTTTGCTTCAAATCGACATAGATTTAACACCGAATGATTTGTTGCCAAAAAATAAAAAAAAATAAAAACTTTTTCTTTTGGACAGGTGTTACCGCTAACCTAATCATTATTTTATCAAATTATATTTAATCCTTACTTCGAACGGCTTTAATTTAACAAACCATTGTGTTAAAGACCAGATAAACGTTACCGAAAGAATTTCTATTCCATTTATCTTGATATGAAAATACAAAAATAGATTAATTTTAATATTCTTTATCTCTCTTTGGGCTATCTATTTTTTAATTCAATCAAACGTTCGTTATTATTTTAAACTTTTATCGATAAGAATTTAATGAGTTTTTTCAGTTAAAAATTCAGAATTTCATCTTTCTTTTTGCCAAATTTATTTATATAAATGAATGCTAATTTATTATTTTCGTATAGCAATAAACTGCATGTTAAAAAACTATTTAAATAATAAAATTAGATCTACAATCTACGAAAATAATTTTTTCTTATCTATATGCAGTAGAGAATATTTTTTCCTCTTCTTCTTAAGCATATAGGATTTAAAATGAATAAACGCCACCTTTTCTTTTTCTGACAATGCGATAAATATTTCATGGAGAAGTAATATTAGCTGAGGACTTAGAGTGGAGACAATTAATCCAAGTTAATTTCAGATGAAAGAAAAAGTGGAAGAGTCGACAGACGAATACGGACATTTTCATTCAGACAACTAGCCTTTGGGTCGATATCGATGCTTACTTTAGTGAAACAAAAATAATATATTTTCAATGTGCAAAAAAATCTAACACAGGTAATAATTTATTATTAAATATAAGAAATGTTCGAAAGTAATTCTTTTTAAATATTACATTTTCCATTAAAACTTGCGAAAGTTTTTTTTTAAATTTATTATAAAAATATGAGTGAAAAAAACTTTTAAAAATCTAATTTAATGTCATATTTTCTGTATTAATTTGTTTTGAATTTACAGTAAATTATAATTTTTTTTCTATTTATATTATATATAACCCATATAATATAACATCTTTTTATTATAAAGATTATAAAAGAATTATACAAGTATACTTAGAATTTTTTCACATATATACTAGAGAATAAATTTTGTTTCAAATAAGTGATGTCTAATTCGTAAGTATTTTTTAATATATAGACAAAAACATGCTGATTAAAATAAAGTTGAAATGGGATAAGTCTTCTTTCATAAGTTACACCCCAGAGCTTATAACAGAAAATTGAGAATTCCATATCTGAATTGGTCTTCTAACTGGAAACTTGGTGCACTTTGATCACTCAGCACTTTCCTCGCTTCGGGCATTGCACTAGTCTAGAATAATGGTAGTTTCTCACTCCGTAAGGATTTCCTTTGTGCCTCGACATCTTGTCTATGGTGCAATTGTGTGTTCGCTTTTCTGGCTCACACATACCTTAAGGTGATAATGCCTTCTTGTCTTGAAAGGTTCTTCCAACAAGATTGGTCCTTTCAAAAAATATTTTTGTTTGGCGAAAAAGAAAATACCACCCGGTCGAAGTTTATTATTCAACAATATAATCGAATTTATGAATTATTATGTTTAAATAAACATCATAAAGAGTTTTTAATCTTAAAACATAAAATATATGCTACTAGTTTCAGTTGAAATATAAGAATATTTTTGTATTATGTGATCGAGTATCCTATAATTAATAAACAATTTTATTCGAAGAAACCTCTGTTCAGTGGGTATGTTTAGTATAAAGTGAAGAGTTCTAGAATTTAAATTTATGAAGTCGTCGTGGATCAATGGAAGGTTTATTGAACTAATATAAATATCAAACTCGTTTTGATAAGAAGAGGCGGAGATGGAGAACACACCCATTATAAGGAATAAATTTTATTATTAACTCATCATTCTATTAAGACAATATTTTCATAACTCGGATGGATTATCTTTTCAGAAAAGCAATTAAAATTCACTCGAAAAGATTTAAAGCGCGCAAGCTAGACACACCTGCTGTCAAAGTCGACTTAAGATCTTCTGAATTCTGTTTCTCAACAATAGACAAAATATCCATCCCCAAAGTCTTATAGATTTGCTGTCACATCTGAATGATGGACAGACATATCGAAAATAGATGTTAAAAAATTCATTCCCGTGTGTTTTTTTCTCTTTGCTGTACGTGTTTAACTGCTTAAATTAAATTTTTATAAAGCTGTGAAACAGTAAAAAAATACGGACAAAAATATAATATTATTTAAAAATTGATTTTTTTTCTATTTAAAAATTTTAAATACTTATATACTTATATATATACCTGAAAGAATAAATAATTAAACTAATATATATTGTAAAAATAATTATAATTTAATATCATCATAGATTAATAATCGAATTATTTAATTATAAATTAAAAAAAATAAATTTGATGAATTTTTAAAGTATTATATAACTCATTTAAGAGAATTCAAGTACGTACTGTACATTTTCAATAGGCTTATGTAAGTAAAATATATAAAAGTGAATTTAAAGAAAGATTCTAAAAACGCATTCCTTACACTTTTTATATGGAATAGATAAGAATTTTTCCTCTTCAGTAGAATCAAGAAATAATCTACTTCAAAAAATACGTCAAGTTTTATATAATAATATACGTTATCTAGGTATCAAGAGACGATATAACGTATATATAATATAAAAGAAATGACATAATCTTTCAATCGAATTTTTTGGATTAACTATAAGTTTTCTTCAAGTATTGCTTTCGCTTATAATTTAAATTAAAAATAATGCTTTATTATATAAATTAACTCGAATTAAATTGTCAGATTACTATAAGTCGTGCCACATTGACTTTTGAACACAGAAGGGATTATTGCTTCGTGTCTTCTCTCTCCCTCTCCAAAGACTTCACCCGTACCGACTTATACTGCATCAAATCGTACCTTTGAAACCTTAATACTTTTGAGATTCAATTATATTTTATCCGTATTTTCGCCATTCTTAACTTAAACTTCCATTCAATTAGGAACGAGGATGGAGGAAAAAAAAAAGAAAAGCAAAAGTTGATGGAAACCGCTCCGTTTTACTTTTCTTCATTTAATTATATTACGTAAAACGAGTTGTGCTTTAAAAAAAGTTAACCACATTCGATTAGAAAATTTGCAATTATAACTCGATTTTTGAATATTAAATTTTTTTAAAAAATATTTTTATATTTTACTTCCTTCTAAAATTATTAAATACAAGATGTATTTTGACAGAATATAAAATAATTTTTCTTTAATATTTCATTGTTTATTTTTGGAAATGAGATCAATGTCTGAAGATTTCTTGAAAAATTTAGAATTTGATAAGTTGGCAATACTCTTACACTTCACCAAATGTAGCGGTAATCAATTTTTGTGTTTGAAACGTCTTCCCAAGAGACAAATGTCACTCTACTATTTTCCTATCTATAAGTACGATGCAAGATTGAAGGCCGAAACTACACACTGGGGAGTTTTCTTAATTGATGCGAATCTATCATTTTGACTCATACTTTCTAGAACATCTTCTATAGCTTCTCCTACGGATCATTTCGATTGTAAAATATATCAATATTTCTTTATTTACTATCATTAAATATATCTTTATTTACTTTTTCTTTACATTTACAGAAAGACATTTTTTATCTCTTGTAACCGAGAAAATGTTTCCGAGAAAACTCCTTTTTGTAAGAAGAATCTTACTCACTTTTGTTAATAGTATCATTAATAATATATATTGATATATCCTAATTATTTTCATTATCGACGTATAATTTTTTAATTTATAAATAAACAAATTAATTAATTTAAAAAATATTTAATGCTACAAAATTTTTTTTTTCGTTTATTAAATTATATTTTAATCAAATTTACTTAATATTTGTATATATATTATATTTCTCTAAACAATAGTTTAATTAAGTTATTAAAACTTAACAATTAATTATATTATTCCGTGCAATTTGATGAATTCATAGTATAAAATTTAAATTATATATATTAGTATAGACTATTTACTGAATATACTATTTCATAATTTGAATGAAATTGTCAAGTGGAAATGAAACTATTCGTAAAGTTTAATGGTATTAAATATAATTTGTATGTAAATGTTAATAATATTAATAATAATAAATCGTATTCTGATGTATTTATAAATACTGCGAGTAGAATTTGCTTATCAAATTCTGCACTTCAGTGAAATAATACAAATCATTTCGAAATGATATTTATTCGATAAGATTATACAAATATGTTTGTTTCCCGTAAGATAATACCTTTTATGCAATCGTTAATTAGCTTATCTTTGGTGTTATTATACAATCTATTGATTATATAATAAGAGGAAAAGCAATTCTGGTATATTTGAAATGGATCGTAATACAGCAAAGCCTACTTTTAAGCAATGGTTGCACTGTTATAAACGATGTTGTCATCGCAATATTACAATAATAGTCCATTGTGGTTACAGTCAAGTAATTCGAGTTGTTATGCATCCGTCATCTGCTCCATTGTCATTAAATAATTAACCCCATAGAGCACAATTATAATTCTACTGCACTTAACTCGCCATTTGGAATTATATATTAAAGTTATGCTCTCCTCAGCTCTAATTTTAATTATTAATTATCCATAAATTTGATCAGCATTGAATAATTATTTGTACTAAAGCTTAATTTAATAAGTTTTTCGTTAAAAATTATTCTGCCAAAGAAGTTAAATGTTTAGTTAATGTTAATTTAATCAATAATTTAAACTTATTTGTTTACATTTAATATATATAAATTATATTAATGACTTTAATAGAAACAAATAGAAATTCAGACAGAGAATAAATGAATTACACTCAAACAAAAATAAAGTTAAACTAAAAAAAAAAATAATATGAAAATTTGATTTTAACATACATTCACATTATAATTTAAAGAGAACTAAATTTTATTTTTGTTAATTAAAATATAATTTATTTAAAATGTTAATTTTTTATCTTTATAAATTAGTCAAAATGTTGAATAAATTTAAAACTGGTTAATTAAAATGTAGGGTGAGCATAATTAAAAGAGAGGAAGGATTCAAAGCTACTATTGGACGAAATTTGGTATACATTTTTAGCACCATTTGAGAGAGCAGCGCCAAATTTCGTTATAGTGGCTGAATGTTTAATTACAATTTTTCCCGAAAATCGAGATAGAATACTCAGACAGTATGTATAATAATTATGATCACTGTATGATCAACAATTTTTATTCGTTCTGATTTAACATTGTCTTGAAATGTAGTTAAAATTATTTTCTTTAGTTTAAGAAAAAAAAAATTTATACAATAAAAATTATATTATATATTAAGATAATGCTAATTAAGATCATAAATTAAAATAATGATTATTGTATAAAATTTAAAGTTCTAACACTTCTATAATAAGTACTTTCTGCATACATAAGCGAAGTATATTTATTTTTATTAATATCCTATATATACACACGCATCCATACACACACACACATATATATATATATACACGTACAATACTTGTAAAGTATTAGTAAAGATGCAAATTATGTGCATAGACAGAACTTTTAAACGCTAATTGAAAGCTTGATAATGTTATCAGTTATCACAAGGTTCACAAATAAAGACATATAAAAATATTCAACGGCTTATATTTAATGAAAATATTCCACTTTTCTTTTTCTTGTTAAATAATATCTTTGAATACTTTTGTTAAATAACTATTCTATTCTCTTTGATGAACTCTTCTAATTCTTGAATTGAATTAATCTGTTTAAAAATTCATTTTCTCTAAGATAATATACTGGAAATCTACAAGGTTATTATTTAGTTTTGCGTGCAGAATTACATTAAAATATTTTCTAGTAATATTATGAAATACGTTTATTATCAAATGTATTTCTTAAAATTTGTTTATGAAATGCTTCTAAATTNTATATTTTTACTTAATTCTAATTCAGAGTCACTATTTTAAAATTTAACTAGATTCATTATATAAACGTTTTCTTTATTTATTAAATCAATATTTTATATAATTTTAATTAATATGATAAATATAAATATTTTATCACTGATAGTTCAAGTAAACATCACTATAAATGTATAGACACGAATTCATTTTTTTTTTCCTTTCTATCTTACCTATTTTAGAAATATTAAAATTTACATCTCATATAATGTCTTTTAAATAATTTATAACTTTAAACTCTGGATATTTTAATAAAAATTTTTAAATGTATTACTTTAAAGATTGGCCAATTTTCTGAAGGGGTAAAAAATCTTTAATATCAAGTTTCTTTAGATATTTTCCATATGTTTAAAGACTACATAACAAGTGAAAAGATTTTTTTAAACTATATTTTTTTTATTCTTACCATCGTTAAATAAAAAAAACTTATTTAACATAAAATACAGTATTATATTGTTGAAAAAAGACGGAATTTTTTCAACAAATAATTGGATATTTACTTTAAAAAAAAAAATAACAAATTTTAAGCATTATCTTCTTTTCTAATGCTATTTTCCGTAATAAAAAATTGTAGATTATACTGTTCCGATTTTAAGCATATAAACTTGTATAAACTATTCAATATAATGTATACAATTTAGAAAAGTCTGATTCCGAATTATGTACTTAATGTAAAGAAGCTGCATTATCTTTAATTTAAAAAAACTGAAATAAAAATAATGAGATTATTTATAATTGGTTTCGTCAAATAAACATCTTATTAATTAATTCTTTATTTTTATCTAATTAGCAATACATTTTAACATTTCAGCAACAAAAATTAATAATTATTTTTGTATGACGATAAGAAGTTACGCTTTAAAAATAAGAAATGCACATTTTTTAAGCTTCATAAAAATATTTGTAATGCAGTAGATTCTATATAAGAACGTTGTATAATAAAAAGAAACTTGTTATATACTCAAATAAGTTACAATATTAAATTTTCTTTTAATATAGCATGTTCTCGATAAAACGTTTTCGTAATTAAAAGTTATGACACTGTTCTTATCAAATAGTTGATGAACAAAAACATGTTTTTCTTTGATCAAGTTGCTTTGAATATGTTTAAGAATATTTTTTATTTTTGCACTTTTGATGTTTTATAAGAAAATGTTTTGGTGGAGAAGCAAGAGTTTCAAGGATTCCAGTGTAAAAATTATATAAAAGTTCATATTTTCGTTAAGTGTACACATACGATCACATATGTGCCACATAAAATAAGCATATTTTTTATATGGAATACTTAACAATTATTATTTTTTTACTGTGTTAAGAGTCTACAAAAGCCTCCTTCACCTAACCAGATTCGCCATTGAAACTTCCAATTGCATTTTTAAACTGCCATTTATTTTTTAATGTATTGCTTTTCAGGATAGATTATTATAATCTCTAGTTTAATTTTATTCATAGATATTTCTACTGCTATATATAGATTTTTCTAATGAAAAAAAAATAATGTTATAAGTAAATTGCGTGCATAACTGCATTTAAGAAATATTATTATAGCTATAATAATAATTATTATTATATAACACACATTTATTTTAATAATATACACTTCAAAGCTCTCTGTAATGTATTTTTCTTTTTTCAGTTTACAATAAGAAATAGCCTATTTTTATAATAAGAATATCTCTAAAATTTCCATGAATTTTTATTAATTTTATGTAAAAATAACACAGAATTGAAATAGAAAATTCAAAACAAAAAATTTTTACGTAAATATTTTAATGTTTTATATTATTTTTGAATATTTTTCTATCAGTGTTAAACTTATAATTGAAGGCTCAAACAGAAAGACATCTTTGTTATTTATATCTTCGAACTATTAAATAATATTTTACATATTAGGGCTTTTTTTGGATTTCAACGGAGTAAACAATGAAAATTAAAATATAAAACTTCTAAAATTTGATTAATAAGACACATATTTAGTTTATAGTTAATTTTAATTGCGTTACATTTTACTTTCAACATTATAATAATGAAATTAAATTCGTTATATTGTCGATTTAAATTAAATTACTCATAATTATGCCGAGTTTAAATAAATATTTCTTAATATAAATTCATTTTCCAGCAAGTAAAATAATGATAATTAAATACGTAAAATGTATAAAAGTTAACAATTAAAAAATGTTTTATTAATAATTTTTTTTCAGAACATAAGGTAGAAAATTAGATTTTTTCCGAAACAATAAAAAAAAAGAAAAGAAAATTAATACCGAAGTGGCAACATCTTTATTACAAGCTTATGACAACCGGTAAGAAAAGCAATGTTTTTATTAAGCCATATGTTTGGCTCTGTTCATAACGTTCATAGGAAAAATTAGGAAAGATTATTTTTCTATTATGACGTAATCTAAAGGAGACTACATACTATCCACATACAAACAAATAGATAAGTAGGAGGAAAAAATAAAAATAATAACTATTGCCACATGCAAAACGTAGATAATGCAATACGTGTTGTAAAGAATTCAATAGTCAAAACATTACTAGAAAATGTATACATCAGATTAATGGATATGAGGCTGGAAATGTATTCAATATATATAAATTTGCATAGCCTATGAAGGGCCGAGATCAATTTTGATGAATTCGCGAGTCTAATATTTCGTGTTTTCTATCTATATTTAACATTTAAATGCATTTTTCGAATTATATACTATACACAAATATATCTTTACTGTAGGTTTACAATTGTTTATTCCGTTTCTGTAAACATCATTAGACAATAAGTTATCAACTAGCATTATTTAAATAAGTATATCTAGCAGTTTAATAGTTTTGTTATTATAATTTCTTTCGTGATTTTAACAAATGTATTTTAACCGGAACAGAGCTAAATACATTAATTTTTCCTGGTAATTGAGAGAGTTTCATAAAAATTCTTTATTTTTTTTTCTAACGTTCTCCCTCTCCATTTATATGTGAACAATTGAATTTTAAGAAAGCATTTACCGCTTATTATTACTATCCTGGAATTAACTTTGATATAATTAAATTTTCCCATTTTACAATACACGAATTGGAAGAGTCGTAAAACTGTTTTATTCATTCTTTTCTTGTAAAGACTGTCGATGCTTAAGCTCTATCTAGTTTTATGCTTCGGTAGTGAAAGTGAAAAAAAAAAATTCCTAACGGTGTTTTAGAGATACTTAGAGCTAAACTGTCAATAAAGTAACGACGACTCCGAGGAAACCGATTGAGGTAATGCAGTCTAAATTGCAATCTTGGTGACGAACACGATCACTTAATTATGTATTCATCGCATCTCCTGGCAAATTAAACGCCGACTGGAAGAGCCGCTATTGATAGTCTCTTGGGATCATTGCCCATCATGCGATCATGTTCTGTTAATAACCAATGGAGTATCTGTATCTCTTTAAATTACTTCTTATGACATATGTTTTAATACAAGCGAAAATGTAATTTTGTTTCGCTTCTCCAAAATTGATCACTCGACTATGACACCGTAATCATATTCACTTTTGACTTATGAGTTTTTATT
The DNA here is from genome assembly GCF_000671375.1 of Centruroides sculpturatus. Taxonomy (NCBI): domain Eukaryota; kingdom Metazoa; phylum Arthropoda; class Arachnida; order Scorpiones; family Buthidae; genus Centruroides; species Centruroides sculpturatus. The sequence continues at coordinate 100,900 of NW_019384608.1, read as the reverse complement.
GTAATGTTGTAAATAATATATATATATCGCTTTAGCAGATTTTATTTAAATGATTACGTGGAAAAATAATTTTTCACATAAGTTTCTCTTTATAAAGAAATTGAGCATTAACACGTCCATATTTCACGTTTTTTTTGTGTATAAATTTTGACACTTCGAGTAATTTTTCATGTGAAAATAAAGAAATAACGGCTATCTGCAATAATTCGGAAATGGTAAGAGGCGAATAAAAATATTGTATCAAGATTATACAGTGATATTGTTATTGATATCGAGTTTATTAATAAAAAAAAAGAAATAGAATTTATTTATTTGCAAGTTATTTTCTGTGATAAAACGTCTTTATAGAAAAGAATTTTAGTAGAAAATTACTTGTACTTATTTCAATTTATAATAGAATATTTTAAAATTCTTATTCGAAGTTTTCTTTAATTGAGTAATCAAAAAAATTTTAAAATTCTTTTGAATTTGTTTGTTCAATTCGTGTTTGCTTTAAAATCTAAATAGAGATTAAACCAGTGCAATAAATTTAATCAAGTTTTTTCTCCTTGAGCTTTGATGAATTATTTATTTCCTTGATTTTTTTTTTGCACAATTGTTCCCGATCAGACTGCAAATTCATTTATTAACTGTTTTTATTAGTGTCAAATTGCTCTTCGATCTCGACTACAAATCATTAAACTTTCGATCTTGTAAAAATAAAATAAAAAAAAACAAGAGAAACAATTAATTTGCATAGGAAAGAGAAAAGAAGATTTCAAAAATTTGCTTAATTTAAACCATTGGAGAAAATTTTGTTTAACAAATTAGTTTAATTTAAATTTGTTGTTAATTAATTAAATAATTAAGATTTCGTTAAGGTGTTACAATTGATAATTTCTTTTTGTATATAAAAAGAAAAGGTCTAATTAATTTGTTAATATTTTAAAGTGTTTGTTAAAATATATTAATGTTACTAATTGCTATATATTTATAAATAAAAATAAAATAGTTTTTCCCCTTCTCTTCTTTTTTAAATCGGGAAAAGAATTATTTAAATTACTTAAAAATACAAGTATTAAAAGATAAAATAAAAATGGATGTGTATCTTAGAGAAAGATTTAATCCAATGGAGTGAAAATTCGATTCCAAAAATATTCGAAGAAATGGTAGGTTGAGTGCCGTTCGTCTCTCGAAAATATTTTTTAATATTTCTGAGTATAACATAAAATATTGTTTATTTTATTTCGGGATATCTCTCAAACCTTACACTATGAAGTCAATTTTATTTCCGTGTAAGACTACATTTACGTGATATATGCTTTTATATTAAAAGACAAGACAGTGGCTATCAACACCATCTTTTCTCCGTAAACACAGCTGACAGCCTGATTTTGAAATTCGGGGAGAAGAAAAAACATCTGTTGAGAGATTCGACTGAAATTCTATCTGCCAGTTTCCAGAATCGCTCTTCTCTGCCAGAATTTTTGAGAAAATCTTCCAATATTAGAGAAGGGGAGAGAAAAAAAATGAAACTTAGTATATGTGAAGTTTTGATATTATTCAAACTTTGTGAATTTAGATAAGAGAAAAATAAACCATAGAGATGACACCCGAGAAAGATCAATTTAATATGATTCCAAAGTTTCACTCAGTTTACACGAAACACTTTTTAAAATGATAAAATTAATGTTTAAAAAATTAAATGTACTGTATATATATTTTTAAATTTATATCTAACTCTATATATTTAAGTGATATATAATTAATAAAAATGACTTTTTTCGAGTCGTAACAAATAAAATATCGGCTTGATATCTCGACAGATGTTCTTGTTCTACCTGAATTTCAAAATCAGGCTGTCAACTCTGTTTACGAAGAAAAAATGGTTATGATATCCGTTGTCTGATCTCTTATCGGTTATTTATATATATAAAAATAAATTTGGCGTAAGTACTTTTTATAAAATTTCTAGTTTTTCTCTTATCTTTTGGTTTAAATTATATTACTGAAATAGAATAATGAATGATTTTTTTCGTGTCAATACTTCTAATTTGAGTTAAGAAAGCAAAAGTTCTGAAACAGTTCTCTGCTCTAAAAGTCGTATAATTTACAGAAAATTAATCGAAAAATAAGTAGGATTAACTCTAAATCACTCATTATTAGCCATTTAGCATATTTAGTGAATTGAAAGTTTCATATTTGATAAATTTACATTGACTTTAATAATGTAATGTCATGAGCCAACTCAATCTAATATAACGAGCTTTCTCCAATTCAAAGCAGCTTAGCGTCATTTTAATTACATTTTAAGCTCTATTTACTCCTTAACAATTAATTTTGTTCCGTTTAGGAATGGTTCCAAAATTCGTATTATTTGTTATTAAAAATTATTGACAGTTAATTGTTGCGAGGTGTTAATACAGCGATTAATTATTGAAGATTATCGGTTTATTTTAATTATCGCCATCTTAAAATGAAATTTTTAAAAAATAATAATAATAATCGCCCGTTTTGGTGTAAAGGACTTTTTTTTTGAGTCGATGAGGATGCATTATTAATCAACATGTAGTCTTCGGTCGTCAGTACAAGCAGATATGATTGCGTTCAGTATATTAGAGAGAGAAGTTTGTTGTCCCGTATTAATTCCTTCTTAATTGCTTTCATGCTTTAATGAGCGATTACATTTAATTAACATCTTCAATTACTAAGCTTTATTTTCTGAAATTTCTTTTGATTTATCTTTTTAAGATCTTTCCAAAAACTAATGGTTTTAAAGCGCACACGATCTCTTTGAAAAATGTTCTGGTCTTTACTAAAGAAACTATTTCTGCATTATGACACTAATATGATTTCATTTTCTTTTGTTTTCGCATCTATATATTGAAAAATTTGATTTCTTAAAGTGTTTTCTTCAATTTAAAACAATGTGTTTACTAACTGTTGTAAGACCAACTTAAATATTGTCAATTTTTCTTTTAAATATATTTAAGTATCTCATTAGACTTAACGAGGTTTAAATTTTCTAAACAAGATGAATAGTTAAAAATTTACTTCTTTATAGAATTTTTATTTTAAAAATATCCTTCATTTTCCTATTTTTACTATTAAACTTACTTTTTGAGACGAACGTTTAGTAGCATTTTTATGTTTTATTCCATTAAACATTATTCTTTATAGCAAAAATAGAAAACTAACTTTTGCCTTAAGTTATTATTTTGTAGAAGTTTAAGCTATGCCACGTTTTATTGAAGAATGTAGTAACTGCTAGTCTGCAAAGAGTTAGCAAATTAAATATTCATCTTAAAATAAAAACGCAAACATGTAGAAAAAAAAATTCAATATTCCATAGTTTATAGAACAATTTTCTAACTTTTGAAACACATCTCGAACATTTATTTTCTATCCTTAAACATAATTTGCGTTGGTGATTTACCGTCTGTGTGTAGGAGAGACAAAATCTACACGGCACACATAAACGGTATAAAGAAGTGCACAAAAGTGCAGTGAATTTCCTCTAGAGATATCCAATTGTTAGATTCTTGATAGCGAATTAGAAAAGTAAAAAGACTTTTCTACTTCCAAATCATCCAAATTAGTTAGAAGAAAAGAATTTCTGCATTAATTTATTAAATTTAGAAATACTTCTCCGGAATAATAAAATAAAATTAAAAAAAAAGTAGAGCGTAGAATTCAAACATTAACATTTTCAGCTCGTTATCCAATAAAGAACAAAAGAATTGAAAGTTTTGGTAAACTACAATAAACAAAAATGAGAAGATTCTAACACTTTATTTCCGATCCCCTTGTTTAAAGTTTCATGTAGAGATCGTGGAATTCAGCAATATATTAAGAGAAGAAATAAAAGAAGCTAGTAATAAATTTATTTGACGCACATTTTATCGAAAGATAAGGTCGATGAACAGCAGTTGTTATTTACGTGGAGCTTTCGTCTCTTCGTTCAGTGACAACTTCCTCATTAAGTCGAAGCCAACATTAGTGGTTGAGGCTCCCCACGGCACAGCTGCGTTTAATCTCACATTCCTCGTCGTCTGTTGCTACGTTTTCTTTATGAGCATCCTCTGCCATCCTTCTCGTAGTTTATAAGCGACGCCATTTGATTAAAAAAAAAAAAAGAAAGAAAGAAAGTTGAAGTACTAACCAAGAGAGGAAGCGCAAAATGAAATTATCGAAAAAATTGGTCTAAAAGAGATTTGAAAGAAGTGTCGACGTATTAAAATTCTGCTTTAAAATAATTAGGATGGTTTCTAACGGAATTTTTTTCCTTTTGTTGTTATGACTTCTGGTATCATTTCCTCTCGTAAAGTAGGATGTACGATACTTCTAACAGATCTACTCTTCAATGATATTTACTTATAATTACGTTAAGTATAGATAAGTTTCTGTGTTTCTTTTACTCGCAGAATTGTATATTTTTAATGAAGCCATAAAATAATATGTAAGTTTAATTATAGATAAATTTTTCCTGTGATGTAGTGTATATGATAGAGTTAAGTATGATTGCAGCTTCGAGTGTTATTACCATTGCAACCTTTAGTCTTTTTCTTTAAATAAACGGCAACTTATTTTAATTTTTTTTTAGTTATTAAATCAGAAAAATACGAGTAATAAAATAATTCCACGTCTAATAAATTCTTCTTCCGCAACTTCTAATATAATCAAAATATACTGTGCAATTTATAATTAAAAATATATAAAATAAAAACAAATGTCTAATTTAAAATAATCAAATAAATAGTTAATAAAATTATCTTAATGTAATTCTTGATCGATAAGAGAAACTAAACATTTATTTTCGAATAGCTCAACTTAAATTCTCAATTCCATTTATCTTGATAAAAATTACAGTTGTAGAAGAGGAGGAAAAAATTGTACAGGAGTTTCTATGTAACAATATAGGAGAGACTTTAATAACTGGATACCAAAGTAAAATTGTAAAAGGTTTGTAATAAAAAAGCATGAGAAATATTTTTTAAAAAAAAAAAAAAAAAAAAAGCTAGAAATCAAAATGTAAGTTTTAAAAATAAACAAGTGAAATTTTATTATTTTTTCCTACAAAAATAATTTGTTCTAAAATTATTAAATTTTGCTCGAAGTATTCTTAAAATATAATTTGGAAACTTTTATATGAATTGTTAGTAGTAATTTATTGCTTATTTATATATATAGCCTATATATATATAGCATTCAATATTTATGTGTGATAAACATTTCGTAATAAAATTAACCAAGATATCGTAGTTAATTAATTATGTCAGTTATAAATATGTTGTTTTTTGTTATTAATGTAATGATTAATAAATATGATAATAAAATATGAATTAAATTAAATAGAAATAGTATCAAATTAATTTATTACATCAAATTATTTTTAGAATTTATATATTTCAATAATAGTGAATTTATTTTTAAATTATATAAATAGTATAAATAAAATTATAATTTTGATTCGAATAATTTATAATATTTCTTTTTATTTTTAGCGTAAGTAGTAATAAATTCATTTATAAAGTAGATTACTTTTTTCAGTATTTTTTGTTAAACTTTTTACATAAAAATCTATTACATATATTAAGTTTTAATTATAAATAATTAGTGTATATAAGATTGATTATTTTAATGTTCATTGAACAGAAAATAGAAAAAAATAAAATGCACTTGTATGCACGAAGTAATAAACACAATATCTGTGATAAAACACCGACGACACTCATCGAAATATTTTCCAATATAAAATTTATGAATACTAAAATAAAAAGAAAGCAATAACAAAACTCAATTATTTTTTGAAGTTTGGAATTTAACTATATTGGTAATTTTCTCTTCCCAAGTGATTTTTTAATATATTCTTTAGTCACTTCAACCACATTTTGGTCTTTTTTTTTCTTTTATTGTTTGTATTTTTTCTTCACTCACGCTCTCACATTATCCATCCATTGCCGCATTTGGAATTTTGAGAAAAGAGAGACTAAGAATCTTTTTATAAGGAACGACTTTAGTTAAAGATCAGGATGAAACCGAATAAAATCAAAAGAAGATATAAATTGTAAATTTTACAACGAGTTTTTTTCATGCCTGGAAACGATTATACTTTTTGACGTTTCATCATCGGTAAAAGCAGTAGGGGATAGAGCTAAAAAGTTCCCTAGTTATCCCGGAAAAGAAACTTGAAAAAAATATTCTTCTTTTCACTGACCATCGAGTGGCTTTCAATTTCCAACTATTTAAATTCGCTCCATAAAATTGATCGAAAATCAATCCTCGACCATCCAAAAATAGGAACTGTCAAGCCTGTAGTGGAAAAGGAGCAAATTCCTTCTCTAACTCTCTCCAGTTATAGTTCGTTACCCTCCTCTGTGGTTGTGACTTTTTTATTTACTCACGCTATTTGGAAAACTAGATTCTTAACTCTAGAAATAAGAATATTACACTTCTTATTTTTCTTGATAACACGCATTTTTTCAATGGTAAAGTTTACGTTGTATTCATAATTTCTGTCATTTTCATTATTTACATTTTTATTATAAATAATTGATGACTTGTAATAATGACGATATCAATTTTTATATATGCACGAATTTATTAGAAAAAAGGCATTGTATAGAATATTGAATTTATTTGCCACGTCATTCTTCTTGAATATTTCAAGAAATTTCGAAATATACAAACCAATTTTACAGCACTTTATTAAGATCGATTCTTTTAATCTTCATAATTTACCATTTAATTAAATTAATTTCTATATTAATAGAAATAATTCGTGAGTTTTTTCCTTTCCTTTCTAAAATTTGCATAACCTTTCATCCAAATACTTTCTTTAAAACAATTACGAATGACATTTCATTACAATTTGCGAGATAATTAAAACAGGTAGAGCTAGATTGAATAGGGAAGTTAATATATCTTATTTAAAACTTGTATCTAATTTAAAGCCAACGAGGGAAAGCAAACAATGCAAATCATCTTCCATGTTACATAAGGTTAACCCAGACTATTGTAAGATAACTCGCTTGAATGCAGAAGTAAAGCGACAGTTGGTGCAGGCGGCCACCAACCGAGCTTAGCCAACTCTTAGACTAACACATTCTACTAATTTTATCTTCCTTTTCAGTGAATAGCATTATGAAAGACAAATGCAGCAAACTAATTCATTCGTATCAATGAACCGCTTGTCATCTGCAGCGAAATTTCTCATTGTTCGCCTTCCTAAAGAAAACTGTAGAAAATTGTTGATTCGAGTCTCCCTCTTATCCAATCGTTTTAGTAATTTTGTCACGTTTAAATAGTGAATCGGATACCGTTGGCACGATTTGGACACGCTTCGTTTGCTTCGTGATCAATATTTATATAAGTACCACCAAATAAGCATTAAACGATATTTTGATTAAAGGAAGTTCGTTTTAACTAATGGGATATTAATAAACTTATAAAAAGCTATATTTTTAACACCGTTAAAAATTGTTGTAAACGATTTTCTTTTCTATTCCTTTTAACGTTAATTTATTCCTATATAAAGAATTTTCTTTCCATATAATGCTTCCTCGTTAATGATTTTTTTATATATCTAAAATGAGCTTTCAAACCGAAGATACTGGCCTAAATCTTTCAATTAATGAATATTTTGAATAGCTTACTGTCAAATTCGATTCATTTTTGTCACGACTTTTCATTAAAAGAGAGTATCCAATATCGGTCAATTGGCTTGCCATTGTCCAAATTAGAAAATAAAATTAAATAACCGTTGAAAGCATTCTTGTCAGATGAATCGACTTTAACAAAATTTCGATAAACATCTAATTCAGAATAAAATTTTTATATGGATAAGAAAATATTCTTCGCTTCGTATTTGAATCAATAAATGAAGATTTATTCAACAATTCGAGTCCATGTGAAGGAAATAAACATATGTTCTTTCTTAAAATAGAATTTCGAAAGAGTCTTCCTCCTTTTGTGACAGAAATATTTTTCCTTGCTAATCAAACTAAAAATATTCTTTCACGAATATTTTCTAGAATTATTCATCAAACAATTTACATCTTGGTATATAAAAAAAAATTCCCAAGAAGTCTTAAACTTTCTAACTTACAACTAATTGATATTAATTTCTTTAGAAGTAATTAAAGAATTAGCGAGTCAAACACAAAGTGTAACTTTAAATTCTTCTTGTTTTACTTTGTAGATCATTTCAGAAGGGATAATCAAGTTTTGCCATCGATCTATTCGTTCTACGCAACCCAGCTTGCTTTACTCCCTTCATATGAATTGCTAAAGTACTAACCATGAATACAAAATATATTATTTTTAACATTAGTTTAAAGTACTTAAAATGATTAATTTTAAAATTATTATTTTAGCGAACATTTAAATAACCTAAAAATAAGAATATTTCTTTTTTTTTCCTTCCATAAAAAAGAGAATAATTTATGTAATCTTGATTTGTATCTCTTATAGAAAGACTGGACGAAATCTCGATAAAAAATATAAAAAAAAACATGGTTTTGTATAAAATCTGCATATTTTAAAATAATCATACGAAGTAGATTATTCTAATCAGTTTGATTTAAATAGTCATCGTCGAAATTATAATTTCGATTCGTACAAAAATATCTCGAAACATAGACGTTATGGAGTGAAAATTTTAAATAAGGTAAAATTAAATGTAAATATTTTAAATATACACTATAATATTTCGATTTAAAAAAAAAAAATAGTGTTGACACATTCTGATGAAGTAAATGAATGATAGTGAAGAAGATTCAATGTTTCTTTGCTCTTATATGTATGTGTACACAACATAACGATGCTGCATGTTGAAAAGAGAAGAAAGAACGAAAAAGTTCAATCGTTCTTACATTTTCTCAATTAAATCTGACTTTGTTTTTTATTACACTTAATTAATTTTATCCAAGATAAGTATAATGAATAATTAACCTATTACTTTTATTGATGTCTATGCATCTAAAAATGTTCTAATCTAATTAAATTACCAAACCAATTAACTTATTATTTCTCAATCCGAATGAAATAATTAAAGAATTATTATTTTTTCCTCAACTCTAAACTTTTTCTTTTGAAAAATTATAAATTTTCTTCTTTGGATTATTTTAAGCATCTCACTTCTTTTTTTTTTTGGAGTGAGAAATCTTAATTAAATCAAACGCTAAAATATTAATGCTATTTTTCATAGTTAAAGTTCGAATTTTTTTTTCTTTTACATCAGATATCATTAATTATATTTGAATTAATAATAAGAGAATACACTAAGGCGAGAAGTTTCTGCATATTATTTATAATTTTAATAACAATTTTTCTTTATATATGAGCTATCAATTGTTTATCTCCTAAGAGGATTTTCGCTGCTAAAGCCATGAATCAATATTTAAATTCTTAAAACTTCCGTTAGATAAAAATATTAAGTATATATACAAGGAATTATAAAGCTTAGATTGATGGAAATTGGTGAATGTTCTTTGTGAAAGTTCCAGAATTTTAGAAGTGGATTATATCTTATTTATAGATCATTGAGAGGACAAATAAAGCAGACATAAAAGATTTTTCTAAGTATATATAGATTATACCAATAAGCAAAATATTTCGTATGTCATTTACGAAAGTACCATTACCGATACCAAGTTTATTCAAAGAAGAGATAACATGCATCAACCGAATTGAACGAGTCATAAGATTCGGTTAACGTGCATCATCCGAAAGTTCTCTTATTATCATTGGAAAATTCTCTGCGTTTAGAATATTTCTACAATGTTACATAATGGCTGTTGTCGAAGATAAGAAAAAAAAACTAAAATTGATTTTGGAACTTTAGAAAACTTTGTCATAGTAAAATAAAAATTGCAAAAAAAAAAAAGCTGTACTCTACATGACTAGTTGCTTCCCATTAACATTTCTTTTGACACAATAATTACACCGGAATAGGATTTTGCCAAAGAGGAAGTAATCATAACCGTCCCTAATTAGGTATTGTAATAGGGTAGTGATACCTCTGTTACGGTTTCATTGTTTTAAAATGAATGATGATGCCGAAAACAGGAGGAAATTGCGAGAAGCTGACGATACCAAATCGACCCAATTTGATGAGCAACTAATTAGAAGTGCAGTAACGAGGAAACTTGTTCATTTACACGCGCCACTTTAAATTTTTCTCTCTTAAAAATCTAATGTAATATATATATTCTCTTTATCTCATTTTTTTCTTCTTCCCTAACAATATTTTAAAATTTTTAAAAGGGGGGTAAAGTCTGGAATGTGTTGTTCCGTTATAAAATTTTTCTCCGGTAATGTATACACGGTATGTGTGAACGTCGTTTTTCTTTTTTTATTCCATTAAGCAAAGTGTTTCGTCCAATAATGAAGCCATATGGTCGTCTTTTATGTAGCTTTACTACTCATTGTTGAGTGGAATTCCACAAGATGTAGTATTGCAATAGTATACACCAATTTAAAACTTGTTTCGTTTCTTATGGCAACGTCTTTAATTCTCTGTTATTAGGGTAGTACGACGTGACCCGCGTATCATACTATAGTTTTGTCCAAATCTCCAGAGAAACTGTCTAGACTTATACTGTAATGGAATTCCTTAATTATTTATGAGGAATTGACTCGGGTAATTTCAACACATTGGCATACTGTTTCCTAACTATATTGTCCTGTATACCACCAACATCACAGCTTAACGTATCAATCGTTAAAAGAGGAGCTACAATTTGTTTTATTTCTTATAATATTAAGATATAATTATTAATTGCAAATCTTTATTATTTTTCTCTTACCTGTAAAAAAAGTTAGCATTTTTTTAGAAATATAATATAAAATACTTTAGTACTGGTCAGTCTGTTTAGTAAAGAGAGCGGTTGTGGGATAAACAGCACATTTCTTTTGTGAAGAAAGACACAATTGAATATAGAATAAAAAATATTGACAGAGCACGAAATGTCAACATAGATTCATGCGGCCTTATTGAGATCTAAATATGGCGATTGTAAAAGGATGGTAGTTTTTATAATAAAAGGTCGTTGTCTATTCGTGAAAGTATCTTTATAACTTTTTGAATACGTTGTTTTTGGTAAATACATCGAAAATTGGATACATTCTCTATCCGTTGGGATCCCATATGAGACGTTCTCTATTACTATTGAATTGCGCTTTGTCGTGTTATGTGCACCGTTTATTTGCATTTTATCCAGATTATTTTGTCATTTAAATAAGAAATAGAAATTTTTGATTTGTGTTTCTATTTTCGTCGTTTATCTTAAACATCTTTCCTACCCAATTTTACATGTGAAAGAATAATACTGTTATTATAATAACAAATTACATCTGATACATAAACCGGAGACATTTTTTTTATTGTCTTATATTTATTATACATTTTCTTTTGAAAAAACGACTTGCTAGGAGTTTCTAGTATTTCGATTAGTTTAGAGAATGGTTGTCGTTACATAAAATCTGCATTCGTAAGTCACAAAACGTAACTGATGTTTATGTAAGTCTAAGTGTATAAAAGAGAGAGCGGGCAGAGAGAACGTCAATACGTCAACGCTAGATAAAAGAGCATCTAGTTTGTACACTCGGTTGAAAGGAGGATTGCTATCTTCTAGAAAAATGCATCCCGGTTGACAGTCTGTCGTCGATTTCGTGTATAGTTTTGTTCATCGTGTATAAAAGTAGTTCGCAGGTCACCTTATCTCTCTTCCACTATCTGTTTTCATCTCGTTCTATCATATTTCTCCAAAGTCTGGTCACATATTTGATCTTAGATCTTAGATACATAGTTTGAGAAAAGTATATTTTTATCTAACCCTTTGTCGAATCATTTTATTTGGAGAATTTATTTTTCTTCTTTACTCAGACAATAAATATAATAATTTTCGACATGTGGATCGAAAACTGTAGATTAAAATTCAATCCTATCAGCAGATTATCTAAATTTAATAAATATAGTAATAATCAAGTACAGGCATAAAATTTTAATATTTTTACATAGCAATAACTCTAAATAATTCTTAAATATATGTAAAATAATACATTATTCAGTAAATTTATCTCTGAATCTTTTCTAGTATCCGATATATTTGTTGGTTTGATGATACAGGCATTCATTAAATTATTGATAAACATTTGCAGACAGTATGCTGCCTGTGTGTAAATGAGATATTTCCAGTCACGTTGTGATATAAGGTGACTACTTGACACTAAAAGTATCACCAAAAAAATAGATAACCGCGTTAAACTTTATTAGAAAAATATCAAATTTTTTCCAATATCATAAATCACTTTTGTTACACTTAAAAACTTAAAAAATTGCTTTAAAAAAACTTCATTCTATTTATCTTAATATAAAAGTTACAGTTGTTTAAAATGTCCAACGATCTCTGTATATAGAAAAGTAGTCAAAAACTGTAATGTTTATTATCCTAAATCAAATATTAATAATAAAATATACCGATAAACACTTATAGAAATATTTTTTTAAAGTTTTAATTTCGAAATTTCGTGTATTTTTATAATTTAATTTCTAGAGATACAGAATTTATCGAAGAGAAATAAAAACAGGAGAAAAAAACATGGTAAATGCGTGATGGTATCTTATTAATAACGAATGTTTATATCTTTCTACTACTTCGCGTTTTCCATTCAATTTTTCTATTATGAAAACACTCATCTGTCTATTCTAGTAAAGGAAAAGAAAGAAGAAATGTGCTATATTATTGGCATTACTGTCTCCAAAAAGATTTATTTGGCAAAAGAAAATGCATTTTTGCTATGAGAAAAGAGATATTACGCGAGCATAAGTCACATCCAGTCAATTTTTAAATCTACTTCCGAAATAATGTTTGAATGACTGAATGATAGTGGATGATGACTTTATACGATGTGGCCGCTCACAGTATAATATTCGGCACTGTCATAAGTCATTTAATTGAATTATTCTAGCAGTGGATGGGTAATGACACGTAGATCTCACTGACATCGAAAGAGAAAGAAAGAGAGTAGCAGACAATACAATTCTTTCGCACTAAATCAAAAAAAGGGGGTTTTTAGATACGAAATCTCCAGTTATGACAGTTATTACATTTAATATCTTCCATATTTTGCCTGAAGGCCATATTTGAATCGAAAGAATTACGTCTATTCGTGGTTTAATATTCTACTTCACTCTTTCTCAAAATTCGATTCTTTCTCTTCAAAATAAGAAAATTGATGCCAAAGAATAATTATTAATAAGTTGCTTATATATAATTTTCATTTACAGAAATAATCTCTCTCTTTTTTTTAAAATGTTTTTAAGATTACTTTGATCAGAATTTTAAATAAATTTATCGAAATGCACGTTCGAATTTGCAATTAATTAATGAAAAATTAGAATTTTTTGAATAAACTCTTTCCTTTTTTTAATATATCGAAGTAAACATTTAAGCTAAACAAATCGTGTTTATATTATATTTGATTTCCTTAAACGGAAATGTCATCTTTCATATTTTATTTCTGAGACAAAACAGATGGAAATACCCATAACTAGAAGAAGTTACGTAGTTATTGTATAGAGAAAAAGATAGAATAAACTTCTGATTCACATTCGGTCTCAATTTAAATGCCTGAGGTCAAAACTTATTGAATTATGAAGACGTAGAACATATTTTTCTAGTTTTTTTTCTTTTTTTTTATAGTTCGAAATGGGAAAAGTTACGTTAAAAATCCTACTTATATTTTTTAACATTAACCTAATTTATTGGCTGTTAATAATCCTACTACCAGGAAATAGTTATCATCAATTATTAATTAATAATTTAAGACATATCTTTCATCGGATCGATTTTTCTTATCGGACAAACTTCCATAATTTCTCGACTAAATCAATTTTTAGGTTGGTATATTTTATATATAAGTTATAGATTATTTCTCGTAGATAGTTTTTACAATAAAAGATTTTATTTTATTTCATTTTTTAACAGAAACTAAAAAAAATATTCCATTTGTTGACATATCCGATGTTTTTGGTACCTTCCTATTACATTTCAGTCCATCGTGGTTCCCCGGAGACAGTTTATCTCGATTTCTCTCAGATTTTGCTCGTGTACAAAATTGGTTCCGTATTCTTGTTGATGTATTTGTCAGGATCGTTCTATTTGGCCAACTCCCTGTCTGCTCATAACTGCAAGTTTTCTCACTGTTTCGCTGATAACGTCGCTCCGTTTTATGTCCATCCGCTTCCCGTAGATGCTCCTCTGTAAAGGTTTCGATAGCGTTGGGTTGTCTATTCCTACCTCTCTTCTACTTTTAAGTCAACTCTGCGATTCTTATCTCAGGCTACAGTAATAAGATTTGGGACCTTCCATCGTAAATATTAATTAAAATAATTTTGAAAACGTTACCTCTTGTTACAATAGCGTATCTTGAATTTTACTTCCTACATTTTATATAGCGAATTTCGTCTTCCTTATCCGTTTCTTCTTTGTAGCCTTTCTATTTGATCTATAACATTGTAAAGTATAAATTTTCATTTTTAACTTTTCGAGCATTGAGAATGATCTAACAATAAATTCGTTTCTGTAGTTTACAGTAATTTCGCTAGAAAAAATTGATGTGTTGAACAGATCTAACTGTTCTAAATGGTTTAAAAACAATTTTAACCGTCCGAATGAAGAAAAATGCCTGTATTTTGCTTTCAGATAGTTTTAGATTTAACAATTTCAACGCTTTAGTCTTTTGTAGTGTGAGAGAACGTCTAAAATGATTTATACAAAAATTTTCCAAAGATTAATTTTAATTTGACAGAAATTTTTTATCCTTGTCTTATCTATTTTCGTATCTTCGACTCGTGAATCATATAAATGAACATTTGTCTTTCATTATTTATCCGAGAGAAACAAACAGTTTTAGTTATATTGTGCGAGATGGAAAAACGTGCTTCTCTCATTTGTTCCTGATGTGAACATGCATCTTACATGATTTATAAGAGAGAGGTGAACATGGTTTCCATTAGAAGCCAAAACAAAGATAAATCAACTTCAACACATTAAATATAATCCGGGATTTATTTAATTCTACAAAATTTACATCTTTATAAAATATAAAAGCATATATAATGTTTTCATCCTTTTTAATGTTAAAGTAAATTTTGATTGCATATTTAACGCCTGTTCTTTGTCTTTATAACTCTCATTTGAATATTCTTGAATTTCTAACAACAGAAAGGAGATCTAGTATCATATTTATGAGAACTTCTTATCGCAAGGTGAATTTTCAAATGACTTTATAAATCCTCCATGCAAATGAACTGAGCTTCTAATTAAGAAGTAACATTCTTGAAAATGAAATAATTCTAGATAAAACACTACTTATGAAGTATAACTAAAATTGACGTTAAGAAGTTTAATTTTATATAGAATATCATATTAAATAACTTCAATTTTACAGTTAAAAAAAAAATAGACAAGAATAATTCTTTACGTAAAATATTCGTTAATCTCTTTAAAATGAGACTTTCAAATTTTAATAAATATATTATTAGATGAATTCTATATATTAATGTTTAATAAAGATCGTTTTAACATTTGTAATTTGAAACTAGTCTGTAAAATATCATTTTACCATTCGGAATACTTTGAAATGGTCCCATGTGCATCGTTTCAATAATTCCCAACTTAGATTTCTCAAGTAGTGCTTTCCAGCAAAATTTTAATTTCAATATCTGATATTTCGTAGTATAAATTTTATGTATTATAATATCCTAATATTTGGTTTAAATTAAAAGTTATAGGCAATGTGCATAACGTGGAGTCCACTAATATTTTCAAGTTGTATAATAATAATTACAAAAAAAAAAAAAAAAAAAAAAAATGTAAAGAGTTGATTTATACTTGAATCTACGTAATACAAATAGAGCAAAACAGAACTAAACATCGATTTTACGAATGATAACTAAAAGACACAAAAGTAAAAGGTCGATGAAAAATGTCCTACTCAAGGTCCGATCGTTTACCGGAAAGAATCGAGAGGGGGGAGAAAGTAGAAATCCGTCTATGGAACCGGAAAGAAGGTCAGTTCAATATACATAGAGGTTCGATCAGTTTTTCCCTAGTGTGAGCACGTACCAGGTGTCGTAGTTCGATAGGAAGACATGACAGATGTTCATCCTGTCTGTTCACGATCTGCCAGTAGCAAGCGCTAAGAGAAGCTAAAATTTTCTACCTAGAGAAAAGATCTATGTCCCCATCTAATAGACACTCATAATTCAAAACCTAAAATTCTTCTCTTTCTTCCTAATCACCTCTAGCTTCTGTCATTCTTCTTAGTTTTTTTTTAAAAAAATGATATCATTCTACCAAACTTTTGTCGTGTTTTCCACAAATTCTTCATATTCCACTACTAGAAACTAAAATTTTATATTGGAAGAAAAAAATAGAGCTGATGTTATTTTATAAAATTTTATACGTAATTTTACAAAATCGAGAAAATTTTATTACACAATTTTACAAAAAAAAACGAACAAAATTAACCATTTACAATTTTATAAATTAAACTAATAAGAAATTACATAGAAAATAGAATCAATTATTCTTATAATCAGTTTTTACTTTATTAAATTACACGAAATTTTAAATAGAAATAAAATAAAATAAAAAAGTAATGAAAAAATTTATTATTTCAATTAAAATAATTTAATCGTTATTTATTCCTTTTTAAAAACATTTTCTTTTTTATTCCCCCCAAATTAGTTAATATTTATATTTAAAAGTAAAAAAATTCGATAACCAGAATTACTTTTTCATTGAATGAAAGCTTAATTGTGGTGTTTGTATTTTTAAATTTTTGGTAGATAAATTTAATTAACGTAAGATAAGAAATGTGTAGACAACGATCACACGAATGGTCAAATAGAAAATAATCCTGACCTTTATTGTAATGGAGTGATAAAAATTGTTTTTGTGCCAAATGAAGTATCGTCGAGAAACAAACAAATAAAAAAATATACGTTTTTCTATAAGTCAAACAACATTTAATTATCTTTATTTTTGAAATTCAATTTAAGAATAGTGGGAAAAAAATTAGGAATTTTTTAATTAAACCAACAAAATTAATTACGACAAATTAGAATTAACAAAATCGGAATGCTATTTTCATATTAGTGATTATTTTTATTTATAATTATCTTATTTCTAGTATTTTTTTTTAATTTCCTTAAATTAAATATTATTTGAAATATAATCCTATTGAAAAGATGTTTTCCCAAGATATTTTCATGGAAATTTTTATTAATTTAACACGACTTTATATAAAGAACAATCATCTTAATAATAAGATATTAAGTTACATTTATATATTAAAAATTCATTAATCAATAATCCGATTAATTAATTTTTTTAAATTTTATTTTAAGTCTGTGGAATTCGAAAATTTTTATATTCGTATTAATCTAAGTTTGTAACAAGATAAGTAAGAATATTAATTTTTTTCATTTATATTTTCTATGTGAGTGTAAGATAGGGTCAGTTCAATGTATTCAGCTTAATTTAGAACACGTGTAACATACTCACGTTTGATTTTGTTACGAACGTTCGTTATTTGTAATGTACAGACTGACTTTTAGCGATAGAATATAGCTTATATTAAATTTTTGTTCGTCCGTTTGTCAGCACGTATTCGATAAATATGTCGAAAACTGTTTGAGAATAAAAATTGAAATTTTTTGAATAGTTCTGGTGATCCAACGTATATTCTTTTGCATTGTTTAGTCAGGTCGGAGGAAAGCTTCTGAGGTTTACTTACGGAATTTTGAAAAAATTTTAAGGAAAAACTTCAAATATTATATTAAAAAATATTTATATTTATATTTTATTTTTAATTTTTATCTTCGATTTATTGTAGCGTATTAAATTTTGAAGCAATTAGAAGTATTACATTTAGGATATTTCTTAACATATTTAACTTAAAATAATGTTTAACCACAACTGAAAAATGCGTAAACATTTTTAAAATATTTATTTAAGTTATTATATTTGTTTATTTTGAAAAAATTAAAATTAAAATTAAAAAAAATGAAGATGGTCATTAAACTTTTAGTAAAGATGCTACACTTACCCCAATGAAGATTATCGAGAAATCTTCAGATATACACTCGAATTTTCATATATTGATAAATCAATATAATATAATATTAAAATTTTGTTTGTTAAAAGTATATACTGTATAACTAAATATTATTGATTTAAAAGTAATTAATTTATAGTCTTCTCATTCTAAACTTTTTAAGAAAATAGAAATAATCTTCGATTTTTGATATGGTTCAGTTAATAGTGATATTAATTTGTAAGCTTAAAATAGATTTAATAAGGAAAATAACCATCGATTTTCTTCTGGTCAAACTTTTGATGATAAATCTATAAGAATCGTTGGAAGATTTACAAACCCAGATGCTGCGTATCTATTACTGAGTTCATAGTTGTATAATGATGGATTCGATAAAAATTGAAATTTTATTCTCTTCCCAGCTGAATCACTGAGTCTGCGAGAGTAGGTCGTGATAAAAATGTTACCGAAATTGAAACTCCTGGCAGATGGTAACCATGAAGGAAAAAGTCACGAAGTAAAAAATAAAATCCATCTCAGATGAAAAGAACCACTTTCCTTTCTCAGATACTTTTTTTCAGCCTGAAGTCCACTCAGTCACTGTGAAATAATAAATACATGTAATTTATATCGACTTTAATCTTCATAAAAGTGTTCCACTAAGCGTTTTCTTACTTTAAATACTTATTTGAAACTCTATAAAACAGATTTGATCTATGCTCGCTTGAGTATAGAAATTTACACTGCCTTCAGCCACGCTGTAGCTTTGAATGTATTATTATTATTATTATTATTATCAATATTACAATCTGTTTCCTTTGTAAAGAAAGAAAAAGACAGATTGAAAATGTAGACACAAAATGTCTAATTAAAATAAAGATTTCGTGATGCTAACCACCGTGACAGTAATAATGTTAAAGGAAATATTTACGTTGAGTACTTAGCATTTATATTTATATTTATATTAAAATTAGCATTTACATAGATTACATTTCAAATGCTAATTTTATTTATGAATTCGTCATTCTGGCATAATTGAGAGATTTCTGTGAAAAAAAAAAGTCAATTATTTAATACTTCTCGAAATATAATAAACGTTTTAGTTGATTTGTTAGATGCCGAATTCGTATACATAAAAGTTTCTTTAATTTAATTTATATGTTTTAATAAATATTTTAAATGTATTTTAAATGTTAACGTAGATTAATATTAAAATGAATTTTTAATTATATGTTTTTAAATAAGTAATATAAAAAATAAGTTTGATGATTATGTTCTTTGATAAGAAATGAAAAATACGGAAGATGCATTGAGTGTTTTGTTTCTCATAGTTGACATATTTTGCCATTTCCCGCATCGGACGACTGTTTCCAGCTATCTTTGTCCGGAGAGATATGTCGTCTCTAGAGACTTTGCTGATTAGTGACGTATCCCTCTGGGAACATGAATTATGACTGCAGCTCGCATTCCTATCATCGAATCAAATCTTCTGTCAACAAGTACAATGTCGGTGCGAACAAGCCGTAAAGAAAGGAAAAGAAAAGTGCACCTTGTGTAACTGTGAGGAGAAAGTATCATCTGAGACTCTGTCATCAATCTCCTCTGTACATTCTGTTCAGCTGCCAGACATTCCTTTTGAACACTTTCGCACAATCCTTATGTTGAACAGAAAAGACAGCAGTTAATACAGACCTGTTGGTTTTACACAAAGAATATCTATTTATCTCTTTCTGCTATAAAACTTTCGAATATTTATTTTAACATCGAATTAAATTATTGTTATTATTATTATAAAGGTTAAATTAATTTCTAAAATTCTAAAATTTTATAATAATTAATTAATCCGATGCATAAAAATTAGAAACTTTACAGACAATTTTCCATTTGAATAGATGGCTGTTTTATTAACAGTGTTTGAGATAAGAAAAGAAAAGTTTATATTGTAGAAGATTTACTAAAATGTCAGTAATTACCCTTATAAATTTAAACTAGATTTTAAGGCTGACAATTAGGTTGGTTGTCATTATTTCGTATAAACTACTCTGTTTTGTAAGAGACGTGAATATTAAAAGGAACAGCGAGATATCATCGAACGTTAAAGTAATAACATGCATAAATCATTTAGCACGAAATAACATACATTAATAATCGCGACATAAACAGAATTTAGATTTACTATCCTTTCAAAGGGGAAAAATATTAAAGTTTATTAATAAAAGAATTTTTAAAATTTACAGAAATTAATCGAAATAATTAAATTGTATTATATATATGTGTATAATACAAATTAATTGTTATTTTTTAAAATTTAAAATGCACATTTATTTTTGAAACATAAATAAGATTTCTCTATAATTTGTCTTTTAAAACATTAAAAATAATACTTAAATTTTGCCAAGTAATCTTTATAAAAGTATAAATAATAAATTTATAAGCATTTTTAACTTCTCGTTGCATTGTGCTAATAAATTTAAGCTTAAAATATTATTTTAATTTTGAGTTGAGTCTTCTAAATAAAATACTTTTTTTTAAATTAAGAATTTAATCTTAGAATATATGCAAAAAAATTATTTAATTTTAAATTATTTAAATATTAAAATTTAAAAAGTAATGAATATCAGAAATGCATATAGTTATATTTATTTTTAGAAAAATAATTAATTTTTCTTGATGTTTTATTTTTCATTTTTCAAAATTTATTAACGAAGTTGTAATAAAAAATTCATGAGATTTTTCTTTATTTTCTTCTGTACTTTTGTTTTGAAAATTTCAGTGAAGAGTTTCTAAAGTAGAATATTTTATTTTCCGGTAGACCTACTACGTTTTCTACTTGCTGAGAAGATAGTAAAATTGAATTTTATAAAGTAAAACATTTTGTTTTCCTCCGAGTATATTGATGTTTGGAAACATTTCTCTGACAAATCTAACAGTAAGTGGAATGGATATTCGGAAATAACAGACTCTGCTTTACAACTGTCATCGAGTAAATGCAAAGAGAGTCGATGTTACTTAGAATCGAAAGGAGTAAGAAAGGCAGTACCAATGACATTTCATAACGGAGTAGCCAATAAACACCTGACAGCGAATGTCAATTGTGCTGTGTTCCTTATTTTCCGAATTGAGGAAGATGATTCGTGTTTCTTTTCGTAAAATAATCTTGTTTAACATCGTAAACAACTCTCGCCTTCCTGATTTCTTCTGGGGTTACCCATAATAATACTTTATTTATCAAATAAAGACCAGGAGCCATCGATGGTATTTTGGGCGGAGCTATCACCTCGAATATCGATACTCTCCTAAAGATAACATGTCGAAGTGTAATGGTTGTTTTTGTCTGATAAAGTAAAATGTGTCGATATTTATTATTGAACGAATCTTTTCCCCCCTTTCTTCTTTCCTCATACTCTATTAATGACAGTATACTATATACGTGGGCGATAATGCGTAAATGTCTCAGATAAAAGAGATGAATATGAATGATTTATTTCCTATCAATTTTAGAGTTATAACGTGTCAAATTTTCGTGGTCTGGATGTCTTTTTCTCTTAATAAATTTCATTAATGAAGTACAATGTGGCATCGTTGCTTTCAGTTACATAATATGAGTCGTTCTTCGTTATCTGTTTAGTATCTGTGAACACACCTATATCAGCTTGATATATATTAATACGAAGTAAGGAAAATAGTCTGCCTTAGTTAGGTATAAAATTTTCTCCATATCTTGCATTGTTTACTGGGAATTCTTCATACACTTAATTAATATTTGCTTATTAATATAAGTTGTTAGAATATGTGAACAGATGTTTAGTATTTTAGACAAGTTATATCTAATTAATACAGTAAATCGTTGAATAAAATAAAATAAATTGTTTATTAATATATGTAAGTGTGTAACATCTTTAAGACATAATTTCCAAATTCTAAATTTAAATTGATATGTGTAACGATTAAATTTAATTTTCTTAATGTGTATGTTTATTATATTTTAGGAATGTATATTAATATAATTTATAAAAGTATACTTTTTAAAACTAGATAATTTACATTAATATATACTTACAAAATTATAATCAACATACAAATAATGTGAATAATTACACTTCATTAATGCAATATAATTTAAAAATTTACATTTAAAAATTAGATTTTTATTTTAGAAAATGATTTATATATTCATATTTAAATTATGTAAATTTTATATACAACCTTATGTATATTAATCACATGAATATTCATATTTTCATTAATTTCCATAGAAAAATCTAGCTTAAAATATCTTATTTTTATTAAATAAAATATTTTTTAAATAAAAATAATGAAGTTAAATTAATATAACCTATGAAAAGTAATAAAACCTATTAAAAATTCATGATTTTACATGAATAAAATTAACTGCTCCATTTAAAGATAATTTTTAAAACGCAATTTAATGTTATTTTAAATGTTAATTCTCTAAAATTAAAATTAATGTTCAAATTTTTATTATTAAAAATTTGTGAATTTTTCAAATTTTAATTGCTTAATTTTTTGTATGTATAAAATTATTTTTACAAATATTATTTTAAAATAAATTTAATTTAAAGGAAATAATTTTCATCTTATCTTTTCTATTATTTATTTGTTTATCCTATATTTAAAATGAATTTTAAGGATAGATATTTTGTAATTATCTATCATTTTCATGGCTTAAATGGAATATTTTGAAGTAAGAAAATACAAGTAACTATTTTTTTTTCCAAGTGAAAAAAACTTTCCGTAGCTTGTTTCCTTTTATGTGCGTATTCTAAACATACTGATATTTTTATATCAAAAATCGCAAAAACCCATATTTTTGACTTCAAAATACTGCTTACGTGAGACGTAGCTTTCTTGTAGAATATATGCATTTATTGTAGAGGAGACCGTTTAGGATTTATCTGTTTCAAACGTATCACATAGTTTTGTTTCACTACGAGTAACGCACGTAGAAGTTTAAACATATCTTTACATAACACTCTTTGGGTTCTAACAATATCTGTTCAATAATAAACTATACGCTATTGCTGGTTTAACTGTGATTTCTTGCCATACAAACAAACATATCGCTTTCCATGCAAACGTATTACACATTGTAACAAATTTAAAACACTTTCCTTTTAAAAAAAATAATAAAATAATGCGATTATTTGAAAGGACATTAAATGTTGCATATATTAAAATACAAACAAACCTTTTTTATGTAAATAATTATCTTCAAATAAGCTTACTTGATCCAATCCTTACCCTTTTCAATATATTATATCTGATGAGTAATTGAATATGCTACTCTTCTTTAATCTATTTTAAATATATTTTTACAGTAAAATATAGAAATATATCTCTTGTGTTAAAATTAATGAATTATATAAATTAATTAAGTTTATTTGTTGAATGTAATTAATATTAACAGATTTATTATTGTCACAATATGTGGAATACAAATATTTTAGTGACATAACGCCGACAAAATATTTCAATTGATATACCGGTTCTTGTAATTGTAAAATGAAATCTTGTACTTTAAAAATTTTCTTTTTCAGATTGTCAATATTTTCTGTCAGATTTTTCGTTATGTAGGCTTTTGAAGATTATATTTGAATATCCGTAAGCTATAGAAATTGCACAAGGAATTTTTATATATTACAGTATANAGTATTTTTTTTTAATTTCCTTAAATTAAATATTATTTGAAATATAATCCTATTGAAAAGATGTTTTCCCAAGATATTTTCATGGAAATTTTTATTAATTTAACACGACTTTATATAAAGAACAATCATCTTAATAATAAGATATTAAGTTACATTTATATATTAAAAATTCATTAATCAATAATCCGATTAATTAATTTTTTTAAATTTTATTTTAAGTCTGTGGAATTCGAAAATTTTTATATTCGTATTAATCTAAGTTTGTAACAAGATAAGTAAGAATATTAATTTTTTTCATTTATATTTTCTATGTGAGTGTAAGATAGGGTCAGTTCAATGTATTCAGCTTAATTTAGAACACGTGTAACATACTCACGTTTGATTTTGTTACGAACGTTCGTTATTTGTAATGTACAGACTGACTTTTAGCGATAGAATATAGCTTATATTAAATTTTTGTTCGTCCGTTTGTCAGCACGTATTCGATAAATATGTCGAAAACTGTTTGAGAATAAAAATTGAAATTTTTTGAATAGTTCTGGTGATCCAACGTATATTCTTTTGCATTGTTTAGTCAGGTCGGAGGAAAGCTTCTGAGGTTTACTTACGGAATTTTGAAAAAATTTTAAGGAAAAACTTCAAATATTATATTAAAAAATATTTATATTTATATTTTATTTTTAATTTTTATCTTCGATTTATTGTAGCGTATTAAATTTTGAAGCAATTAGAAGTATTACATTTAGGATATTTCTTAACATATTTAACTTAAAATAATGTTTAACCACAACTGAAAAATGCGTAAACATTTTTAAAATATTTATTTAAGTTATTATATTTGTTTATTTTGAAAAAATTAAAATTAAAATTAAAAAAAATGAAGATGGTCATTAAACTTTTAGTAAAGATGCTACACTTACCCCAATGAAGATTATCGAGAAATCTTCAGATATACACTCGAATTTTCATATATTGATAAATCAATATAATATAATATTAAAATTTTGTTTGTTAAAAGTATATACTGTATAACTAAATATTATTGATTTAAAAGTAATTAATTTATAGTCTTCTCATTCTAAACTTTTTAAGAAAATAGAAATAATCTTCGATTTTTGATATGGTTCAGTTAATAGTGATATTAATTTGTAAGCTTAAAATAGATTTAATAAGGAAAATAACCATCGATTTTCTTCTGGTCAAACTTTTGATGATAAATCTATAAGAATCGTTGGAAGATTTACAAACCCAGATGCTGCGTATCTATTACTGAGTTCATAGTTGTATAATGATGGATTCGATAAAAATTGAAATTTTATTCTCTTCCCAGCTGAATCACTGAGTCTGCGAGAGTAGGTCGTGATAAAAATGTTACCGAAATTGAAACTCCTGGCAGATGGTAACCATGAAGGAAAAAGTCACGAAGTAAAAAATAAAATCCATCTCAGATGAAAAGAACCACTTTCCTTTCTCAGATACTTTTTTTCAGCCTGAAGTCCACTCAGTCACTGTGAAATAATAAATACATGTAATTTATATCGACTTTAATCTTCATAAAAGTGTTCCACTAAGCGTTTTCTTACTTTAAATACTTATTTGAAACTCTATAAAACAGATTTGATCTATGCTCGCTTGAGTATAGAAATTTACACTGCCTTCAGCCACGCTGTAGCTTTGAATGTATTATTATTATTATTATTATTATCAATATTACAATCTGTTTCCTTTGTAAAGAAAGAAAAAGACAGATTGAAAATGTAGACACAAAATGTCTAATTAAAATAAAGATTTCGTGATGCTAACCACCGTGACAGTAATAATGTTAAAGGAAATATTTACGTTGAGTACTTAGCATTTATATTTATATTTATATTAAAATTAGCATTTACATAGATTACATTTCAAATGCTAATTTTATTTATGAATTCGTCATTCTGGCATAATTGAGAGATTTCTGTGAAAAAAAAAAGTCAATTATTTAATACTTCTCGAAATATAATAAACGTTTCAGTTGATTTGTTAGATGCCGAATTCGTATACATAAAAGTTTCTTTAATTTAATTTATATGTTTTAATAAATATTTTAAATGTATTTTAAATGTTAACGTAGATTAATATTAAAATGAATTTTTAATTATATGTTTTTAAATAAGTAATATAAAAAATAAGTTTGATGATTATGTTCTTTGATAAGAAATGAAAAATACGGAAGATGCATTGAGTGTTTTGTTTCTCATAGTTGACATATTTTGCCATTTCCCGCATCGGACGACTGTTTCCAGCTATCTTTGTCCGGAGAGATATGTCGTCTCTAGAGACTTTGCTGATTAGTGACGTATCCCTCTGGGAACATGAATTATGACTGCAGCTCGCATTCCTATCATCGAATCAAATCTTCTGTCAACAAGTACAATGTCGGTGCGAACAAGCCGTAAAGAAAGGAAAAGAAAAGTGCACCTTGTGTAACTGTGAGGAGAAAGTATCATCTGAGACTCTGTCATCAATCTCCTCTGTACATTCTGTTCAGCTGCCAGACATTCCTTTTGAACACTTTCGCACAATCCTTATGTTGAACAGAAAAGACAGCAGTTAATACAGACCTGTTGGTTTTACACAAAGAATATCTATTTATCTCTTTCTGCTATAAAACTTTCGAATATTTATTTTAACATCGAATTAAATTATTGTTATTATTATTATAAAGGTTAAATTAATTTCTAAAATTCTAAAATTTTATAATAATTAATTAATCCGATGCATAAAAATTAGAAACTTTACAGACAATTTTCCATTTGAATAGATGGCTGTTTTATTAACAGTGTTTGAGATAAGAAAAGAAAAGTTTATATTGTAGAAGATTTACTAAAATGTCAGTAATTACCCTTATAAATTTAAACTAGATTTTAAGGCTGACAATTAGGTTGGTTGTCATTATTTCGTATAAACTACTCTGTTTTGTAAGAGACGTGAATATTAAAAGGAACAGCGAGATATCATCGAACGTTAAAGTAATAACATGCATAAATCATTTAGCACGAAATAACATACATTAATAATCGCGACATAAACAGAATTTAGATTTACTATCCTTTCAAAGGGGAAAAATATTAAAGTTTATTAATAAAAGAATTTTTAAAATTTACAGAAATTAATCGAAATAATTAAATTGTATTATATATATGTGTATAATACAAATTAATTGTTATTTTTTAAAATTTAAAATGCACATTTATTTTTGAAACATAAATAAGATTTCTCTATAATTTGTCTTTTAAAACATTAAAAATAATACTTAAATTTTGCCAAGTAATCTTTATAAAAGTATAAATAATAAATTTATAAGCATTTTTAACTTCTCGTTGCATTGTGCTAATAAATTTAAGCTTAAAATATTATTTTAATTTTGAGTTGAGTCTTCTAAATAAAATACTTTTTTTAAATTAAGAATTTAATCTTAGAATATATGCAAAAAAATTATTTAATTTTAAATTATTTAAATATTAAAATTTAAAAAGTAATGAATATCAGAAATGCATATAGTTATATTTATTTTTAGAAAAATAATTAATTTTTCTTGATGTTTTATTTTTCATTTTTCAAAATTTATTAACGAAGTTGTAATAAAAAATTCATGAGATTTTTCTTTATTTTCTTCTGTACTTTTGTTTTGAAAATTTCAGTGAAGAGTTTCTAAAGTAGAATATTTTATTTTCCGGTAGACCTACTACGTTTTCTACTTGCTGAGAAGATAGTAAAATTGAATTTTATAAAGTAAAACATTTTGTTTTCCTCCGAGTATATTGATGTTTGGAAACATTTCTCTGACAAATCTAACAGTAAGTGGAATGGATATTCGGAAATAACAGACTCTGCTTTACAACTGTCATCGAGTAAATGCAAAGAGAGTCGATGTTACTTAGAATCGAAAGGAGTAAGAAAGGCAGTACCAATGACATTTCATAACGGAGTAGCCAATAAACACCTGACAGCGAATGTCAATTGTGCTGTGTTCCTTATTTTCCGAATTGAGGAAGATGATTCGTGTTTCTTTTCGTAAAATAATCTTGTTTAACATCGTAAACAACTCTCGCCTTCCTGATTTCTTCTGGGGTTACCCATAATAATACTTTATTTATCAAATAAAGACCAGGAGCCATCGATGGTATTTTGGGCGGAGCTATCACCTCGAATATCGATACTCTCCTAAAGATAACATGTCGAAGTGTAATGGTTGTTTTTGTCTGATAAAGTAAAATGTGTCGATATTTATTATTGAACGAATCTTTTCCCCCCTTTCTTCTTTCCTCATACTCTATTAATGACAGTATACTATATACGTGGGCGATAATGCGTAAATGTCTCAGATAAAAGAGATGAATATGAATGATTTATTTCCTATCAATTTTAGAGTTATAACGTGTCAAATTTTCGTGGTCTGGATGTCTTTTTCTCTTAATAAATTTCATTAATGAAGTACAATGTGGCATCGTTGCTTTCAGTTACATAATATGAGTCGTTCTTCGTTATCTGTTTAGTATCTGTGAACACACCTATATCAGCTTGATATATATTAATACGAAGTAAGGAAAATAGTCTGCCTTAGTTAGGTATAAAATTTTCTCCATATCTTGCATTGTTTACTGGGAATTCTTCATACACTTAATTAATATTTGCTTATTAATATAAGTTGTTAGAATATGTGAACAGATGTTTAGTATTTTAGACAAGTTATATCTAATTAATACAGTAAATCGTTGAATAAAATAAAATAAATTGTTTATTAATATATGTAAGTGTGTAACATCTTTAAGACATAATTTCCAAATTCTAAATTTAAATTGATATGTGTAACGATTAAATTTAATTTTCTTAATGTGTATGTTTATTATATTTTAGGAATGTATATTAATATAATTTATAAAAGTATACTTTTTAAAACTAGATAATTTACATTAATATATACTTACAAAATTATAATCAACATACAAATAATGTGAATAATTACACTTCATTAATGCAATATAATTTAAAAATTTACATTTAAAAATTAGATTTTTATTTTAGAAAATGATTTATATATTCATATTTAAATTATGTAAATTTTATATACAACCTTATGTATATTAATCACATGAATATTCATATTTTCATTAATTTCCATAGAAAAATCTAGCTTAAAATATCTTATTTTTATTAAATAAAATATTTTTTAAATAAAAATAATGAAGTTAAATTAATATAACCTATGAAAAGTAATAAAACCTATTAAAAATTCATGATTTTACATGAATAAAATTAACTGCTCCATTTAAAGATAATTTTTAAAACGCAATTTAATGTTATTTTAAATGTTAATTCTCTAAAATTAAAATTAATGTTCAAATTTTTATTATTAAAAATTTGTGAATTTTTCAAATTTTAATTGCTTAATTTTTTGTATGTATAAAATTATTTTTACAAATATTATTTTAAAATAAATTTAATTTAAAGGAAATAATTTTCATCTTATCTTTTCTATTATTTATTTGTTTATCCTATATTTAAAATGAATTTTAAGGATAGATATTTTGTAATTATCTATCATTTTCATGGCTTAAATGGAATATTTTGAAGTAAGAAAATACAAGTAACTATTTTTTTTTCCAAGTGAAAAAAACTTTCCGTAGCTTGTTTCCTTTTATGTGCGTATTCTAAACATACTGATATTTTTATATCAAAAATCGCAAAAACCCATATTTTTGACTTCAAAATACTGCTTACGTGAGACGTAGCTTTCTTGTAGAATATATGCATTTATTGTAGAGGAGACCGTTTAGGATTTATCTGTTTCAAACGTATCACATAGTTTTGTTTCACTACGAGTAACGCACGTAGAAGTTTAAACATATCTTTACATAACACTCTTTGGGTTCTAACAATATCTGTTCAATAATAAACTATACGCTATTGCTGGTTTAACTGTGATTTCTTGCCATACAAACAAACATATCGCTTTCCATGCAAACGTATTACACATTGTAACAAATTTAAAACACTTTCCTTTTAAAAAAAATAATAAAATAATGCGATTATTTGAAAGGACATTAAATGTTGCATATATTAAAATACAAACAAACCTTTTTTATGTAAATAATTATCTTCAAATAAGCTTACTTGATCCAATCCTTACCCTTTTCAATATATTATATCTGATGAGTAATTGAATATGCTACTCTTCTTTAATCTATTTTAAATATATTTTTACAGTAAAATATAGAAATATATCTCTTGTGTTAAAATTAATGAATTATATAAATTAATTAAGTTTATTTGTTGAATGTAATTAATATTAACAGATTTATTATTGTCACAATATGTGGAATACAAATATTTTAGTGACATAACGCCGACAAAATATTTCAATTGATATACCGGTTCTTGTAATTGTAAAATGAAATCTTGTACTTTAAAAATTTTCTTTTTCAGATTGTCAATATTTTCTGTCAGATTTTTCGTTATGTAGGCTTTTGAAGATTATATTTGAATATCCGTAAGCTATAGAAATTGCACAAGGAATTTTTATATATTACAGTATATAACTTTACAATTGTTTAAAGTGTCGTTTACTACCATTATAACAGGATATTATATCCCGAGATATTCTGCTTATACCAATAAATAATTGTAGTAAAGTACGAAGAATAAATCTTAGAGTTTATTTTAATGTTAGCAAATCAATAAGAATTAGTTTAATTCTTCTAGTTTGAATGACACTTTTTATGAACAGAATTATAAATTTAAATAAATTTTTTATGGGTTAGAATAAAATATATCTAATGATTTCTTATGAAAATTATTCTTAATTCAGTTTATCTTTTTTTTATTCATTTATTATTTAATTATATAATGAGTGTGCAATTCTTTATTTGTTTGTGTATTTTAATATAATTAAATCTAATTTTACTGGTGTAAATAAAAATTATAATTTAACCTCCATACAAATTTAAATAATTATAAATTTCATTTATATTTATCTGAATTAAAACTAGATGAAATTTCAGATTTCTTTTTAAATTTTCCGTCAATTCCAGAACTTACTGACGATGACATGAAAAGGAATATTGAATTATTTTTCAAATTTATTCCATTTCAATATTCCTATATATGCTTTGATAAAAATAAACTTTTCATCTGTTTTGATTAACCTATGCTAAATTTATCTTTCATAAAAATAAGGTCATTGTATTAAAAACACTTTATTATTCTTTAATAAAATGTAAGACGTGTTTTTATCATAACAATCCAATAGAAATAACATATGAAAATCCCCAAATAGAAGCATTCTGTATCAATATTAAAATTGATAAATAAAGTTAAAATTCAATATTTTCACTAGAAATAGAAATATATTTATAAAATTTGTAGTATCTCTTGTTAAAGAATTGCTTTATGATTTGTAATGTTTATACATTGATTCAATTTTTTGTAATTAACGTAGCCTAAATGGTATTAACACTATAGTATGTAGAATTCATTAATCAATAATCCGATTAATTAATTTTTTTAAATTTTATTTTAAGTCTGTGGAAT
>NW_019384608.1:56124-69085 GCF_000671375.1 Centruroides sculpturatus | reverse complement strand
GATATATATATATATATCTGAAAACATATCTGAAAACAAAATCTATCTATTCATATCTGAAAACAAAAGACAGAACTACTTGACTTCACGAAAGGGAATTATTTCATAAATTTAAACATTTACAATAGCACTGAAAAGCACATTATTATTCTTTTATATATATAAAAGAATACGTGAATGTTACGTGCGATGGGTTATTAAAATAAATTGATTGGATGAATTTAACTTTTGCATTTTTTATTATGCGTTAAAGATTAAACACATGATGATAAAATAAGATTTATTTAACGCTTTAAATATAAATAAAATGTCTTTGTAAGCTAGGTTATCCAAGAAACACATTTTTATTCTATATGAAAATTTATGATTATAACATATGAAAAGTAATTTAAAAAAAATACAAATTTAAATATTTAACTTCCATAAACTGATTTAACAGTTATAATTAATTAATTTATGACTAATTAATTAACTATATAGTAACGTCACTGTTGTAATACATAAACACAGCAGAAATTTTAACATTATCCATAAATATTTTCCAATTTAAAATTTTATTAATAACTGTTATTGAAGGTATCTTCCTATAAACGTACAATTAAACTTATTTCGTAATTACTGCCTCATTCTGTTAACAGTAAACGTCTCTACGGTAAATTTGCTGCAATAACCTTCCTTTAACCGTGATAAGTTTTTCATTAGGCTATTTCTAAATAGAACAATTGCAATAGCAAATTTATGAACATCAAAAAGATAATACATTAATTATTGTAGCTTATTAGATAGTAATAATTACATATAGTAATTATTGACTCAACCGGTTTAAACTTATCATATAAAATTAATCAGGCAAAATAAGAGGGATTAATATCTCGAGTGTCAATAATAATCCATCCGGTTTTACTTGTTCACTTTGGTCTTCCATCAGCCTTACAAGTCACACGACAGATCCCTGTACATTTAATCAGATGAGTAAATATAAGAGCGAGTTGTGGACAAATGCATTAAGACCACTCCGGAAGTATTTAGAAATTGTAAGATCTCGTTTCGATTTCCATTTGTGTCAATTCACATGGTTTCAGAATTGATTAGTTTGCTTAAATATATTTATTTCAGTAGCCCATTTTCCTTTTCTGTTTTAAGAAAAATAATTGCAATTCTTAAGAAATTATTTGAAGATATTTGAGAAAATGTGATAAATATTACAAACCTAAAAGAATTTCCTTTCTAACATAGAATATTTAAAGTCAACAGAGAGAATTTTAAAAATTCTATGAATAGTGTGATATTTTTTTGTCCTTTCTTCAGAAATGTGTCTTGAGGTGCTGTCAGCCTCATACGTGACTTTAATGATACTTTTGGATAAAGTGCTACTAAGCTTTGTTCTTGGAAGACTTTTCCTGTCAAAAAAACCAGTTAACTCACTGTCAATAGCGAATCCTTTCTTCCTATTCTTATTAGTCATTTATTTTATATANTTCTGTGAAAAAAAAAAGTCAATTATTTAATACTTCTCGAAATATAATAAACGTTTTAGTTGATTTGTTAGATGCCGAATTCGTATACATAAAAGTTTCTTTAATTTAATTTATATGTTTTAATAAATATTTTAAATGTATTTTAAATGTTAACGTAGATTAATATTAAAATGAATTTTTAATTATATGTTTTTAAATAAATAATATAAAAAATAAGTTAGATGATTATGTTCTTTGATAAGAAATGAAAAATACGGAAGATGCATTGAGTGTTTTGTTTCTCATAGTTGACATATTTTGCCATTTCCCGCATCGGACGACTGTTTCCAGCTATCTTTGTCCGGAGAGATATGTCGTCTCTAGAGACTTTGCTGATTAGTGACGTATCCCTCTGGGAACATGAATTATGACTGCAGCTCGCATTCCTATCATCGAATCAAATCTTCTGTCAACAAGTACAATGTCGGTGCGAACAAGCCGTAAAGAAAGGAAAAGAAAAGTGCACCTTGTGTAACTGTGAGGAGAAAGTATCATCTGAGACTCTGTCATCAATCTCCTCTGTACATTCTGTTCAGCTGCCAGACATTCCTTTTGAACACTTTCGCACAATCCTTATGTTGAACAGAAAAGACAGCAGTTAATACAGACCTGTTGGTTTTACACAAAGAATATCTATTTATCTCTTTCTGCTATAAAACTTTCGAATATTTATTTTAACATCGAATTAAATTATTGTTATTATTATTATAAAGGTTAAATTAATTTCTAAAATTCTAAAATTTTATAATAATTAATTAATCCGATGCATAAAAATTAGAAACTTTACAGACAATTTTCCATTTGAATAGATGGCTGTTTTATTAACAGTGTTTGAGATAAGAAAAGAAAAGTTTATATTGTAGAAGATTTACTAAAATGTCAGTAATTACCCTTATAAATTTAAACTAGATTTTAAGGCTGACAATTAGGTTGGTTGTCATTATTTCGTATAAACTACTCTGTTTTGTAAGAGACGTGAATATTAAAAGGAACAGCGAGATATCATCGAACGTTAAAGTAATAACATGCATAAATCATTTAGCACGAAATAACATACATTAATAATCGCGACATAAACAGAATTTAGATTTACTATCCTTTCAAAGGGGAAAAATATTAAAGTTTATTAATAAAAGAATTTTTAAAATTTACAGAAATTAATCGAAATAATTAAATTGTATTATATATATGTGTATAATACAAATTAATTGTTATTTTTTAAAATTTAAAATGCACATTTATTTTTGAAACATAAATAAGATTTCTCTATAATTTGTCTTTTAAAACATTAAAAATAATACTTAAATTTTGCCAAGTAATCTTTATAAAAGTATAAATAATAAATTTATAAGCATTTTTAACTTCTCGTTGCATTGTGCTAATAAATTTAAGCTTAAAATATTATTTTAATTTTGAGTTGAGTCTTCTAAATAAAATACTTTTTTTAAATTAAGAATTTAATCTTAGAATATATGCAAAAAAATTATTTAATTTTAAATTATTTAAATATTAAAATTTAAAAAGTAATGAATATCAGAAATGCATATAGTTATATTTATTTTTAGAAAAATAATTAATTTTTCTTGATGTTTTATTTTTCATTTTTCAAAATTTATTAACGAAGTTGTAATAAAAAATTCATGAGATTTTTCTTTATTTTCTTCTGTACTTTTGTTTTGAAAATTTCAGTGAAGAGTTTCTAAAGTAGAATATTTTATTTTCCGGTAGACCTACTACGTTTTCTACTTGCTGAGAAGATAGTAAAATTGAATTTTATAAAGTAAAACATTTTGTTTTCCTCCGAGTATATTGATGTTTGGAAACATTTCTCTGACAAATCTAACAGTAAGTGGAATGGATATTCGGAAATAACAGACTCTGCTTTACAACTGTCATCGAGTAAATGCAAAGAGAGTCGATGTTACTTAGAATCGAAAGGAGTAAGAAAGGCAGTACCAATGACATTTCATAACGGAGTAGCCAATAAACACCTGACAGCGAATGTCAATTGTGCTGTGTTCCTTATTTTCCGAATTGAGGAAGATGATTCGTGTTTCTTTTCGTAAAATAATCTTGTTTAACATCGTAAACAACTCTCGCCTTCCTGATTTCTTCTGGGGTTACCCATAATAATACTTTATTTATCAAATAAAGACCAGGAGCCATCGATGGTATTTTGGGCGGAGCTATCACCTCGAATATCGATACTCTCCTAAAGATAACATGTCGAAGTGTAATGGTT
The DNA here is from genome assembly GCF_000671375.1 of Centruroides sculpturatus. Lineage (NCBI taxonomy): Eukaryota > Metazoa > Arthropoda > Arachnida > Scorpiones > Buthidae > Centruroides > Centruroides sculpturatus. Next base: position 65,326 of record NW_019384608.1, on the reverse strand, counting down.
GTTTTTGTCTGATAAAGTAAAATGTGTCGATATTTATTATTGAACGAATCTTTTCCCCCCTTTCTTCTTTCCTCATACTCTATTAATGACAGTATACTATATACGTGGGCGATAATGCGTAAATGTCTCAGATAAAAGAGATGAATATGAATGATTTATTTCCTATCAATTTTAGAGTTATAACGTGTCAAATTTTCGTGGTCTGGATGTCTTTTTCTCTTAATAAATTTCATTAATGAAGTACAATGTGGCATCGTTGCTTTCAGTTACATAATATGAGTCGTTCTTCGTTATCTGTTTAGTATCTGTGAACACACCTATATCAGCTTGATATATATTAATACGAAGTAAGGAAAATAGTCTGCCTTAGTTAGGTATAAAATTTTCTCCATATCTTGCATTGTTTACTGGGAATTCTTCATACACTTAATTAATATTTGCTTATTAATATAAGTTGTTAGAATATGTGAACAGATGTTTAGTATTTTAGACAAGTTATATCTAATTAATACAGTAAATCGTTGAATAAAATAAAATAAATTGTTTATTAATATATGTAAGTGTGTAACATCTTTAAGACATAATTTCCAAATTCTAAATTTAAATTGATATGTGTAACGATTAAATTTAATTTTCTTAATGTGTATGTTTATTATATTTTAGGAATGTATATTAATATAATTTATAAAAGTATACTTTTTAAAACTAGATAATTTACATTAATATATACTTACAAAATTATAATCAACATACAAATAATGTGAATAATTACACTTCATTAATGCAATATAATTTAAAAATTTACATTTAAAAATTAGATTTTTATTTTAGAAAATGATTTATATATTCATATTTAAATTATGTAAATTTTATATACAACCTTATGTATATTAATCACATGAATATTCATATTTTCATTAATTTCCATAGAAAAATCTAGCTTAAAATATCTTATTTTTATTAAATAAAATATTTTTTAAATAAAAATAATGAAGTTAAATTAATATAACCTATGAAAAGTAATAAAACCTATTAAAAATTCATGATTTTACATGAATAAAATTAACTGCTCCATTTAAAGATAATTTTTAAAACGCAATTTAATGTTATTTTAAATGTTAATTCTCTAAAATTAAAATTAATGTTCAAATTTTTATTATTAAAAATTTGTGAATTTTTCAAATTTTAATTGCTTAATTTTTTGTATGTATAAAATTATTTTTACAAATATTATTTTAAAATAAATTTAATTTAAAGGAAATAATTTTCATCTTATCTTTTCTATTATTTATTTGTTTATCCTATATTTAAAATGAATTTTAAGGATAGATATTTTGTAATTATCTATCATTTTCATGGCTTAAATGGAATATTTTGAAGTAAGAAAATACAAGTAACTATTTTTTTTTCCAAGTGAAAAAAACTTTCCGTAGCTTGTTTCCTTTTATGTGCGTATTCTAAACATACTGATATTTTTATATCAAAAATCGCAAAAACCCATATTTTTGACTTCAAAATACTGCTTACGTGAGACGTAGCTTTCTTGTAGAATATATGCATTTATTGTAGAGGAGACCGTTTAGGATTTATCTGTTTCAAACGTATCACATAGTTTTGTTTCACTACGAGTAACGCACGTAGAAGTTTAAACATATCTTTACATAACACTCTTTGGGTTCTAACAATATCTGTTCAATAATAAACTATACGCTATTGCTGGTTTAACTGTGATTTCTTGCCATACAAACAAACATATCGCTTTCCATGCAAACGTATTACACATTGTAACAAATTTAAAACACTTTCCTTTTAAAAAAAATAATAAAATAATGCGATTATTTGAAAGGACATTAAATGTTGCATATATTAAAATACAAACAAACCTTTTTTATGTAAATAATTATCTTCAAATAAGCTTACTTGATCCAATCCTTACCCTTTTCAATATATTATATCTGATGAGTAATTGAATATGCTACTCTTCTTTAATCTATTTTAAATATATTTTTACAGTAAAATATAGAAATATATCTCTTGTGTTAAAATTAATGAATTATATAAATTAATTAAGTTTATTTGTTGAATGTAATTAATATTAACAGATTTATTATTGTCACAATATGTGGAATACAAATATTTTAGTGACATAACGCCGACAAAATATTTCAATTGATATACCGGTTCTTGTAATTGTAAAATGAAATCTTGTACTTTAAAAATTTTCTTTTTCAGATTGTCAATATTTTCTGTCAGATTTTTCGTTATGTAGGCTTTTGAAGATTATATTTGAATATCCGTAAGCTATAGAAATTGCACAAGGAATTTTTATATATTACAGTATATAACTTTACAATTGTTTAAAGTGTCGTTTACTACCATTATAACAGGATATTATATCCCGAGATATTCTGCTTATACCAATAAATAATTGTAGTAAAGTACGAAGAATAAATCTTAGAGTTTATTTTAATGTTAGCAAATCAATAAGAATTAGTTTAATTCTTCTAGTTTGAATGACACTTTTTATGAACAGAATTATAAATTTAAATAAATTTTTTATGGGTTAGAATAAAATATATCTAATGATTTCTTATGAAAATTATTCTTAATTCAGTTTATCTTTTTTTTATTCATTTATTATTTAATTATATAATGAGTGTGCAATTCTTTATTTGTTTGTGTATTTTAATATAATTAAATCTAATTTTACTGGTGTAAANGATATATATATATATATCTGAAAACATATCTGAAAACAAAATCTATCTATTCATATCTGAAAACAAAAGACAGAACTACTTGACTTCACGAAAGGGAATTATTTCATAAATTTAAACATTTACAATAGCACTGAAAAGCACATTATTATTCTTTTATATATATAAAAGAATACGTGAATGTTACGTGCGATGGGTGATTAAAATAAATTGATTGGATGAATTTAACTTTTGCATTTTTTATTATGCGTTAAAGATTAAACACATGATGATAAAATAAGATTTATTTAACGCTTTAAATATAAATAAAATGTCTTTGTAAGCTAGGTTATCCAAGAAACACATTTTTATTCTATATGAAAATTTATGATTATAACATATGAAAAGTAATTTAAAAAAAATACAAATTTAAATATTTAACTTCCATAAACTGATTTAACAGTTATAATTAATTAATTTATGACTAATTAATTAACTATATAGTAACGTCACTGTTGTAATACATAAACACAGCAGAAATTTTAACATTATCCATAAATATTTTCCAATTTAAAATTTTATTAATAACTGTTATTGAAGGTATCTTCCTATAAACGTACAATTAAACTTATTTCGTAATTACTGCCTCATTCTGTTAACAGTAAACATCTCTGCGGTAAATTTGCTGCAATAACCTTCCTTTAACCGTGATAAGTTTTTCATTAGGCTATTTCTAAATAGAACAATTGCAATAGCAAATTTATGAACATCAAAAAGATAATACATTAATTATTGTAGCTTATTAGATAGTAATAATTACATATAGTAATTATTGACTCAACCGGTTTAAACTTATCATATAAAATTAATCAGGCAAAATAAGAGGGATTAATATCTCGAGTGTCAATAATAATCCATCCGGTTTTACTTGTTCACTTTGGTCTTCCATCAGCCTTACAAGTCACACGACAGATCCCTGTACATTTAATCAGATGAGTAAATATAAGAGCGAGTTGTGGACAAATGCATTAAGACCACTCCGGAAGTATTTAGAAATTGTAAGATCTCGTTTCGATTTCCATTTGTGTCAATTCACATGGTTTCAGAATTGATTAGTTTGCTTAAATATATTTATTTCAGTAGCCCATTTTCCTTTTCTGTTTTAAGAAAAATAATTGCAATTCTTAAGAAATTATTTGAAGATATTTGAGAAAATGTGATAAATATTACAAACCTAAAAGAATTTCCTTTCTAACATAGAATATTTAAAGTCAACAGAGAGAATTTTAAAAATTCTATGAATAGTGTGATATTTTTTTGTCCTTTCTTCAGAAATGTGTCTTGAGGTGCTGTCAGCCTCATACGTGACTTTAATGATACTTTTGGATAAAGTGCTACTAAGCTTTGTTCTTGGAAGACTTTTCCTGTCAAAAAAACCAGTTAACTCACTGTCAATAGCGAATCCTTTCTTCCTATTCTTATTAGTCATTTATTTTATATATAATTTACTTATACATTTACCTTATTTTATTTTTAAATTTGTTTTAATCGATTTATTCATTGATATTAATATAAATTTTAGCTGATCTATATATATTCTAAATTAAATAAAAATTTCTATATTAAAATCTGAATTATATAAAATATAATAAATTGAAGATTTACATTTTTATTCACTTACGTAGCGTAAAATAAAAATAAAATAAGTTAATGTAATTTTGCATCCAATGTTTTTGATCATCTTTCAAGATAAATTTTTTTTTCCATAAAAAATGTAAACTAAGTAAACAGGAAAGAAAATGCAATTTTAGTAAATCATTATTTCAAAAAAACAAAATTATTTAAATTATATCTTTACAAAATTCAGAATATTAATCTTCGATGTTGTTTTGAAAATAAAATAAAACCAATAAAATTCATTTTTATCTATTTTAAGCACGTAATATGTTATGAAAACCTGAAAAAATTATGCAAATTATTTACTTACTTTCAACCCGCCAAATTTTAAATATATGCAAATTTGGAGAGCTGTCAGTTGGCTTTTTATCTCATTGTTTCTTTAATAAACGTTCAACCAAGAAAATTCGATAAAACATTAAAATAAAAAGCGATTTGCATAGTTATGTGATTTTTTTCCGCTTATTTTTAGCCATTATATGATAAAAATATCATAAATTTATTAATACTTTATATAACATTATTGAATAAATTCGAAATAGCATTTAATGACCGACAAACAACATTTATTATCATTTTGTGAAATATTGAATTAAGCTATGAAATCTCGTAATTGTCTTCTTAATTATTGCTCCTTCAAGATGTGTTTGCTTTAAAGGCCGTTTATCATTTCTGGCTCAACATAGTTCAAACATACGCACAAATATATATATGTGTGAGTGTGTGTGTGTGTAGTTGAATAATGAAGGGTTGTCACGCTTTCGACTTAATAGACTTTGCCTTATTATGGTTCTTCTTTCCTCAAAGCGTGAGAAGTGTCAGGAAGGCAGTTTTCTCCACCCTAAAAGCTACTCCTACTCTTTTATGAGCTGAGTTATTAGAACCATTTCGACTTGACTATATTTATTACGTCTACATTATTAATTTTATCTTTCGGTCCTTTTATTCCTCTAGTCTTTCTCTCGTATTTTATAAACTCTTCCTGAGTACATTATGTAGCCTTTTTCACTTTGGTGCAGCTTTATACTATATTTTTCGCTGTAAAAATTAATTATATAAAATTGATTTTACATGGATAAAGACGATAAGATAACTGAATAAAATTTAAATTGTAAAAATCGTGATTCATAAAGGAATTTTTATTTTTTTGTACGGTTATGATTTGCACTTGTATATTTGTTCCGTAAATTGTTATCGCTTACGCAGCATTTATATTGGTGTGAATCGAAGAAAATAAATGTTTTGTAGTCATTCTTGTGTAATACCGTCCTCGAATTTGTAGGAGAAACGTTTCAGAATATTAATTAGTCAGCCTCTCATTATTATGTCTCCCTGTTGTAATTCTCTTCCATTAACCAACACCGAAGATATTAATATTTTTAATGAAGCGTGCCAAGGAGTGCTATATATTGAAAAGTCGTCTGAATACGGCTGGGATACTCATTTATTATAATAAATGTTTGGTAAGCAGAATATTCGGTTCGGTTGCTCCATTTGTTTTGTATTGTTAGCAAAATCAACATTACGAGCCAAGAAAACGACATATCGTAATATGTGCTTTAAAGCAGAAATCCTAGACATTAATACGGCGTCATTAATTCCGTAATGAGTGACAAAGAATAAAATTAAGGGAGATGTAACTATCTTCAAACTTTTGTTTAACAATGGTAATGGTTTCCGAATTACATTTTCTTAAAAGGTTCGTTTAGTCGAATCGAGTATGAAACGAAGATGTTAAGACGATAAGAGATGAAAGACCATTTTTGTTTTGATAAGAATTGCAATTAAAATTAATTTGCCAAATGTATGTCAATAGTGTTGATAAACCTGGGGTTTTCTCTTTGATTTAATTTAAAATAGCTAAACTCTTGGGAGTTCATTCTAAAGTCTAAATTCTCTTTTAATTTGGATTGGCATTTTCAACTAGCAAGCCCAAGATAGGATATCAGTTTATTCCATCAATTATGAAAATTGATTCTGTTATAACATTCATTTTAAACAAGTTTTCTCAATCTCCTGATAATTTCTTTTCGTAAATAGTTTAAAATAATTAATTAAATTGTAACATTATTAAATATATACCGGTAAACTTGTTTTGAAAATAATAAAGGTAATTTTTTTATAAATTTAAAAATATATCTAATTAGTATTGTATATAAAATTCCTATAAAATAAGCAAATATACGGTACTTAAATAACTTCTATCATAAGAGACTGCAGATCTTGTTAGCGTATAAAGAGAACCGAAAGATATCCCGAACACACTCATATAGTAAAATATTTGAAGATATAAAAGAATGAAGAGGAAAAAATTCAGCAATGAAGTTAAAGAGCTTCCAGTGCGGAAGTTGACAAAAACAAGATAATAAAAAAAAGCTACTTCTTTAATGGACTCGAACCGTTATATATAAAATCTAAGTAGATTGTCAGCTAACACTAAATAATATACTGCGGGTCTTCACGCTACGTAAAACTACATTATCTATGGTATAAGTTAGTGTTTAACACTCAAAACATTTTACGATCAACCTCTATTCAAACACGCAGTTAAATGGACTGATGCGCCCGTTCACTCGTGAAAGGTCAACGTCTATATCTGTCTTATTTGGCTTGATTTATGATCCGTTATCGGAATGCCTTGTACTGATACGATAGGGTTTGTCCAATCCACCTCCTGTGAGATTTAATGCTCCAAATAATTGGTTTCTGCAGGTGGATGTTGTTTTATTCAGGTGGAAGGTCTGCAATGACGATTCGATATCTACTTGTTAAATTCAATTTTAATTTGTATCATTTACTAATACTCTATCTAAATGTGAATTATATGATAATGTCCCAGTTGTTGACCTTTATCATATTTTGATAGAAGACATTGGTTATCTCTACTCTTGTTTTCTATATTAAGTTCTCTATATTTATCTATTAAATTGATATTTTATCTTTCATAAGCTCTTCCTTTATTATTATCGTAACTTTTCAATTAAATTTCCTATTATTTTCTTTATCAATTTTGATATCGTTTATAAATTATTTCAGTTTAGCAACTTGAAAATAACTTTTTCACTCGATATTACTTAACGTCTTGAATTATTGCTATATATGTTCTCCAGAAATTTATAATTTATGATATATATATTTGAAATAGTAATATCATAATATTAAAAGGCTAAACTTTATATAATAAAAATTTTTTTAAATGTCCATTTAAGTAAAAATAATACGATTTTGCTAACTTCTCTAATCTATATTTTAGGAAATAATTAACTTTATAAACTTTAATGTTGTTTAGATAGATTTATTTTTGATTAAAAATATAGTTCTCATAAAATTTGTAAAACTGTTTATTTTCTAAAACAATAATACTTTTAATTATTGTAACTTTATTAATTTTTTATAGAAATAAAATTCAATGTTTTAATTATATAATATTAAGGGTGATGAATGTGAATATTTTTTGTTTATAAAAGTGTTAGACGAAGATCTGTAAAATTGAAAGATTTTCCATTAAACGATTCATTTAATATTGTAAAATAAATAATTAAAATATATATTTATTTTTCTCTAATTCATCTGAACATTACAGGGAAAGCATTTTTACAGGTAGAAACTAAATTACTAAATCTCATGTAATAGCTAGTAAAGTTTTCAAATTTATTTAGATAATGTCTTTTCTTGCCAAAATTAATTATGGAGATATATTTTTCTACAAATAAGAAATTCAGAATGAACATAGATGTAAGGAAAGTGAGAGAATGAAGAGTAAGCTTTCTATCCTTGACATGAATGCAATTACCAGTGAATCACGATTCTGTTAATGTGCATGTTAGTAATTATACTGCTACTACTACGGTGTAATGCCTGGTAATGACCTGTTACTCTTACGAATTGCATGATATATAATAAACAACACTTAAGCAACAATCTTAAGAAAAATCTGGTTAAGAAAATTTATAATAAAGAAATTATTAATTGCAGAAAAAAACTTTATTTATATTTTATTAAAATTAATTAATTAGAATTAAATAAAAAATCTTTATTATTATTATTATTATTATAGACTTCATCTTTCTCAATCGATTGGTTCAAAATGTCATATTTCAGATTTGTCCAATTTTTCATTATCTTTACTGTTTATATATTAAGTGCGACGAATCGAGAATTATAAGAGGCAAATGCTTCGGGCAACATCTGCATCTACTCGCCATTCTCCTCGCAGGAAAATTTGAAATTATTCATAGTTTAATCAAGTTTGTGGAAGCCAAATGAGAAGAGGTACTAAAATTTCTGCGTAATATGTGTCTGATCGTATTATATAGCAGAAGGTACTAAATTACAAGTAGTAGGTATAATCATTGAAATTTCCAATCCCTAGAGGAGGTGCCGCAATACGGAAGCAATTTTGAGTACGAATTGGTGTCACATCTGTGATAAATGATACTGGTGTCGACTCTCTGTTATTTCTTTATCCTATACTTTCTATAGCCTTGTTTAGTTAATTATTCTTTGGCGCATCATCTATGCTATTATCGATACTGCAAGGCTGACATTACGAGATTAAAACTGCTCGTAATAAACTAAAATCTTTTTAATTGTTTCTGTTTCAACTGTAAAAATGCTATTTCTAGAATGAAAAGTTGGATTTATAGATTTATTTTTAGATTTTGAAGTGTTAAATCTTTAAGTTATAAGCATTGTAACGATGCAAAAATTATTAAAATTACAAAAGAATAAATAGATAAGATGATAATTAAAAGACAAATAATTGTTAATTAGTTTCGAACAGCTTGAAAATTTAATAAAAAATATATTAACCTTGAATGGCTCCATTC
>NW_019384608.1:8209-55264 GCF_000671375.1 Centruroides sculpturatus | reverse complement strand
ATATTTTAAGTAAAAAAACTAATATTATGAAAAGCTTTATTGATTTATATAGAATTTTTAAAAAATGTACTTTTTAACACGTATTATTAGATATTGATGTTGAAGTAATTATTTCTAAACGACTTAAGATTAATTTAAAAAAAACTTCAAATATAATCTATAAAATTTGATATTTAAAAATGAATGTAGGAAAGGTGAATATGTTTATTAGAGAATGTAATAGGAAACATTACTTTAGTAATTGCTAAGTAAGTCTTGATAATAATTTAGAAATTTTTATTCCAAGAAATATTGTTATAGTTTGTCTCAAAATGGGACAAAACGTCAAATGCTCTTTCTTTGACATCAGGTTAATTAATTCTGCCAACCATTCCTCTATGTACTTGGCAGATTTGTTGGGCCAGCTGTTGACCGAGAGCAGGTGACACCAAAGTGGGATTCGACAGCTACAATTGCTTGTCATACTCTGCATATCGTAGTTTCCTTCCGAATTCATATTCTTTTCATACAACCATATATTAAATAATAATTCGAGAAGAGTTGGATTAACTTAGAACGATTTGAAACATTTAATTATAACCATCTTACCATGTTTCTTTCAAGTTTCTTCTATAAAAATTGAATTCCTCTAGTCTTAATTAAGTCTCCAAAGAATAAAGAATACTCGTTTCTAGATAAGAGTTTATTATCAGAAATTGTAAAATTATTTTTAAAATAAATTCAAAAATTTTTTAGCAATATTGCATTTTATTTTTATTTTTTTCAAATTTAAATGTCAAAAAACGAAGGCTTCAAATTTTGTATAAAGATGCAATCAAATGCAATTTCTGTAATAGAAAATATATTTATATTTTAAAATGATTTAAAATAATTACATAATATAAATTCGAATGTATACAGCTTTATTTTTCATTTATCCTACGAAAAATTTGAGGTTTTTGATTAAAAAATAATAATAATAATATTGTAGTAGTAGTAATAGTAGAAGTAAAGCATAAAATTAAAAGGAAAATCGCATGAAATTACATTCCCATCAAAACAGGAAAAGAAATTCGATTTGCTTGTTTACGCCATTGTCACTTTTAACAAAAATGAATCATTCTCGAAGGAGAATCAAGAATTCTCCAAAGAGAAAGAAAGTTGTGGAGATGACTTCAGGACATCCGAGAGGATCTAAAGAACGGTGGATCATTACGACAAGTGGCAATTAGATGTTTACGGAGACGGCTAACAGTTTTAGATTCGAAGACGTAACAAGAAGTAGAGACAAGGTACAGGCTTCCAATACAAGAATATCGGATTTTAATTAGCGATCATAAAGCTCTCGTAACGATATGTTATGCCCTCGACGTCTTTCAAAAAGAAAACTCGTATGGCATTTATGTGATGCTAACAGATCCAACAGGAGATACAATTAGCCTTCTGTCAAAATTACTTTTAATAGTGCGAAAAGGTTTTATTAATTGCAAAATTTAATGTGAAGTTATAATCGAACATTTGTGCACTTTAACTTTACAACAGAAAATCTTTACGAGTAAAAGTTAATTGATATATTCTCATTAAATATAGTTTTCATTATTAAAATTCTTTTAAAATTGTTAATGGTTTATATATATATATATACAGTAACTTATCGAAAATTATTTTAAATATTTAGCTATTATATTTCTACAACAAAACAAAAGCTTTCCATTTAATATATTATTTATACTTGAATTAGGAAAGATAAAAATAACAGTAAAAAATAAATAAAAACATTAAAAAATACAAATTGAACACAGGAACTTCTTTGGAAACTCAATGTGAAATTACGAATGAATTTTTTGGTTCTTCTTACACCAGAGTATATAATTTTTTTGTTTGTTCAGTTCTGGTTTGACCCTGAGGCTAACGATACAATTGAGAAACTTTTGTGGACTTGTCAAGACTCTGATAATTGCTTTCCGCATCACACAAAGAAGGCAAAAAGCGAGACTGAAGCGAGAGATGAAGAACAAACTAGAATTGACAGTCATGATCCACAATCAATTCCAACGTTTTTGAATAAACTTTTAGCTAAACAGAAGTAGAACAAACAAAAGATAGTTATTCCGTTTTCAGACGCGAGTGGTAAACCTTATCATCGAAGATAATAAAGCCTTTCCTTACAATCCTGACGTAGTTCTGTTTATAAAACCTTCATTTCCTGAGTGTAATTACGGTAGACATTCGTGCTTCGCTTCAACTCATTAGCTTGAGTGAAATGCCGAAAGTAAAGTCTGTTGAAAAACCATCGATTAAACTCCTAGTAGAGTAAGAGTGCAAAAAACTGTTTCTAATCAGGAAATGGGCACGGGAGGTTGTTAGTCGAAGTCTTGGAGTAACAACACGCAACAAACGACAGATCTTTGGAGTTCTAAGGTAATTTCAAGTTTTCGTTTTTCTCTTTAGCATCTAAACACGGTTCAGATACTTCAAAAGGAAAAAAAGTACTTTTCCAGGGAAAAAATTAGAAAAAAAATGGCAGAAAATTATTCCAGTGAATAATTATTCTAATTATTATTTTCTTATTTTCTATTATAAAATTTATAAACATATAAATTTCTTCTATATCTTACTAAATGTTAATAACTAATTTTAGTCGTGTATAAAGAATGTAAAATAATAAATTCATTAATCCGAATGTATAAACACGCTTCTGTTAAAATGCACCAATAGATCGACATTAATATTAATGTTATTCTATGTAAATTTTATAATGTCAATAATTAAATTTTAAACTTATATTTAAACATATAATAAAATTCTGTTTTACTTTTCCAAGTTATACTGTAATTAGCCTAGAATTTTGCTCCTTACTTATTCATTATTTTATGTGGAAAGTTACTTAACAGAAGTTTCGGTTTTCCAATTTAAGCAAATGTGCATGAAATTTTAGTTCTGCATTCACTTCTGACATTTCCACACTTAAGCACATTTAGATTTTAACATTACCTTTTGTTAAGTAAATTTTGTTAAAACTTTCGAGTAAGTTGGTCATTTTACCCGATAAATATTACAAAGTTTTGTGGCTATCTTTTAAAATAAAATGTTTTAGTTGTTAAAACTTCTACACGATAAAAAAAAATATTCATTTATAAAAGATATATAAATCTATTTCATTTAATTTTGAATAATTATATTTATTACTAGCAATTATTTATTGTGAAAACATCACAATGCCGGGCGCAATGCTAGATGCACAATGCTCTTGATTTTGGTATTGTCTTGCCCCTGTACATCATACGTTTCCTGTTAAAAAGGGAGTCGTGCCGGTCATCTATCTAACTCCGTTCTGGAGAAAATTTTTGAATTGAAATAACGTGATTTCCGGTCCAAATCGGAAGTTTGTATATAGTTCATCGGAACTTCCGGCTCCTAAGCTATCCATTTCTGATCTCGGCCTTCATCTATCTAACTCCGTTCTCGAGACAGACATAACGGTTACCAGCGAAAATTTATAGATCTGCAATTTTAAAATTGTAGCCCAATTATTACTAAATGTTTCTGTAATTATTTTAATTAATTATAGTATAAATGACATGTGTAACATAGAATTAGTTTACTTCGATTATGACAGAAAAATATATTTACTTTATTTATATTAAAATATTTCAAATTCTAACAAACAGAAAGCAGTCAATTGTCCCTTCCTTAATCATAGCCAGCAGCTTCAATTGAAATGGCTTAGGCATCAAATAAGACACCTTGAAGTTCCCTATGTATTCTCTCTATTCTTCTATAAACCTCCAGAAAAAAATAGGTGGAAGAGAAAGGCCTAGGCAACAATTCAACCGATACATCAAAAGCTTAATATTACCAACAATGAGCTCTTCATAGAAAATATCTTTAGCATAGATTAAGACAGATCTCACTCAAACGGCACAGTTATAAATTTTGTACATAACATTAATTAATACTCTTGTTCTTGTTTGCTTTTCAGCGTAATAAATTAATTAAAGATAATAATGATGATAATTAAAATATTTATATTTCGATTTAAATATGTAAATTATTCAATATTATTGATAATATATTATAAAATATATAAATAATATATTTTAAAAGTAATTTCTTTTTAAAAAAATAGATAAATCTTGATATTTTTCAAATATAAAAATGCAAACATTTTTCAATTCATTGGTAAATTTAAATACAAATTTTAAAATATTAAATTGAGCATAAAACGGTATTTGTGCACATTTTGTAAATTAGAAAATAGACTTTTTTTTTTTAACTTTTGACATAAAATTTCCTTAATAAATAAATAAGAAGAATATTAAATTGACATCATTAATCTTATTGAAAATATTACAATTATCTTACAAGTTTGAATTTGACAATAATGTAGTGATGTATACGAATTTCTACAAATTGACTCGAATCATTGATCACAATTTGTGAAATTACATTTGTCGTATTGATTTTCTGCGTCTATTTAATATTATTTTATAGAAATAATCTCTACTTTGTAATATTACATTTTCTTTTATAAGGAAAACGGAGAAGATTTTTAACAGAAATAAATGAAAAAAATTGTGTAAAGACAATAGTGACAATAATAGAATTTAATAATTTTGAAGGAACATATTGTAACACTTTAATAATTTTAATAAAATTGATTATTACTGGGTAAAAATGGTTTATATTATTACTGCTTTCTTTAAAATTATAATTTTACTAATAAAATATTTATTATTTTCGTATTTATAGTCTAAGTATTGAAATAAGATGATAATTTTTTTAGCTGTTATTAAATTACAGGATCAAAATTTTAATAAATTAATTATTAAAATAGAAGCTGTATTATTTTATGAGAGTTTTTATTCATTTATTTATGCATGTAATTTAAATTTCTAATTATTTATCGAAATGACCCAAATTATTATTAAATTATTTAATAATGTCTATTTTTGGTAATTTAATTTTTGTTAATATTAATAAAAAATGTTTAAAAATTATTTTTATATTGTAAACATGTTACAGTTTTAAATAGCACAAGAAATTACCTTTTGTAAAGAATCTTAATATCTAAAAATGATTAAAATATTAAAACACACCTAGCGTATTAACTATATATAATTGCGTTGTCCNTCTTTTTTAAAAAATAGATAAATCTTGATATTTTTCAAATATAAAAATGCAAACATTTTTCAATTCATTGGTAAATTTAAATACAAATTTTAAAATATTAAATTGAGCATAAAACGGTATTTGTGCACATTTTGTAAATTAGAAAATAGACTTTTTTTTTTAACTTTTGACATAAAATTTCCTTAATAAATAAATAAGAAGAATATTAAATTGACATCATTAATCTTATTGAAAATATTACAATTATCTTACAAGTTTGAATTTGACAATAATGTAGTGATGTATACGAATTTCTACAAATTGACTCGAATCATTGATCACAATTTGTGAAATTACATTTGTCGTATTGATTTTCTGCGTCTATTTAATATTATTTTATAGAAATAATCTCTACTTTGTAATATTACATTTTCTTTTATAAGGAAAACGGAGAAGATTTTTAACAGAAATAAATGAAAAAAATTGTGTAAAGACAATAGTGACAATAATAGAATTTAATAATTTTGAAGGAACATATTGTAACACTTTAATAATTTTAATAAAATTGATTATTACTGGGTAAAAATGGTTTATATTATTACTGCTTTCTTTAAAATTATAATTTTACTAATAAAATATTTATTATTTTCGTATTTATAGTCTAAGTATTGAAATAAGATGATAATTTTTTTAGCTGTTATTAAATTACAGGATCAAAATTTTAATAAATTAATTATTAAAATAGAAGCTGTATTATTTTATGAGAGTTTTTATTCATTTATTTATGCATGTAATTTAAATTTCTAATTATTTATCGAAATGACCCAAATTATTATTAAATTATTTAATAATGTCTATTTTTGGTAATTTAATTTTTGTTAATATTAATAAAAAATGTTTAAAAATTATTTTTATATTGTAAATATGTTACAGTTTTAAATAGCACAAGAAATTACCTTTTGTAAAGAATCTTAATATCTAAAAATGATTAAAATATTAAAACACACCTAGCGTATTAACTATATATAATTGCGTTGTCCTAATTGTTGAAAAAAATGTAACATACAATAATGTACTAGAAGATATAAAATAATTATTTAACAAAATTAGGAATAAATCAACTATTTATCATTATAAATGGGAATGTATTAATAGAGGTATTAAAAAATTCAGGCTTATGTAATTAGATATTTTGCAGTAATTTTTGAATAAGTAATAAGTAATTCATTTAGAATGTTTTGTGGAATATAAAATGAGGAAGCATTCATTCTATAAGTGAATTTTAATTCAGAATTCCTATTTCTCTCGGCTAATACTAATTAGGTTGAGGAAATCCGTAGGAAATCTTTTTAACACGATTATAATTTTTATTTAACCTACCAATATTTAATTTCTAATCGAAGTATTTTATGTCTTTTTGTATTAAATACAATAATATTTAATATTTACATAAATATATTTCCTACAAGAAAATGTTTTTTTTTTCACTTTGTTTTTATATAATAACACTAAAGTTAAGTTTTTGAATACGTGCAATGATGACTTTGAAGGTGTACGATTATCATCTTACTTAGGTTATGTTTGAGATTTTAATCTGCTTTAAAGGAAGAATAAAATCATTTAGATATAAAATTTGACCTTTTAATGCCGTGTTTAATATTCGAATTAAATTAGTGCATTATGTAATGAATTTATAAAATGGTATTAATTAGGCACTCTAACAGAATAGCAATGAATAAGAGTCGTAGTCTACATTGATTGCCTCACAATATCTCCGATTGTTAATCCAATTGCATACGCTTGATATGCCTTAGAAAGACAGATATCTGCCGATCCTTTTCTAAAAGCAGTCTTCATAAGCTTAAATCCTCTTATTTACTTGTAACAATGGTAGCAATCTTGCCTCTTGCAAGTGAAGATCCATTTTAAATCATCCATTTCTGTTAAAAGTAAGAAATATATATATATTTAAAATATTCATTGTATAATTTATGCAAACATCTTATTATTTAAAATATAAAATTTTCTAAATTAAATTATTTATCGTTTAAATTTAATTTTATAATAAAGCATTTTATTTTAAAAATTTTCAATTATAAAATATTTCAATATTGAGTTTAAAATATAAAAATGATTTATTTCTGAATAAAATGAATTTTTTTTCTACTAAAATAACGAAATGTTTCGAATGAGTTTGAATTAATTTACTTTTAAAATGTAATTATTTTAAAATGTAAATATTGAATAAATACATTATTCAATATTAAGTTTAAATTTTAATATTTCTGAATAAAGATATAACTTTTTTAATGTTTAAAACATATTTTTCGTGACAAATTCATAAATGTCATTTTATATTTGCATGATTTAGACCATAAATTTAGCAAATTTCATTAGTAATCGATCTTAATTTTCTATATGAAAGAATTATCCAAAATCCAATTTACATTTTGATAAAAAGTTAAATAAATTAGAAAGCTGTAAAATGAAGTTTTCAAGATATGATGCAAATATAAATTACATTTATAGTTCTATGTTATATCAGCTCGAGAATAATGTAAATTATACATATTAATACCATAATATAATATTAATATTAATTACAAGAGTTAAATTTGAAGCACAGTGATACAGTCAAAACTGACAAATATGGTTTACAACTAAGTTGAATTGAAGATTTACAGCTAAGTATACAGCGATCGTTGATGAATGAAGTAGTTATTACTTGACATTATTCAGTAATATAATTGCTAAAAATATTAATTTTGAACATTTTATTAATTAAAGAGAAATTGTCAAAAATTTAAATTCTTTCACTGGAATTGATTGTAAAAATTTTATGAATATGCATAATAGCTTATTATGACTGATTACAAATTGAAAAATATTTTTTTTTCTTTTTCTAAAAATTTATTTCATACTAATTTTATTTTGAAATTTATTCAGAACTGTCAAATTCGAAAATGGAGAAGATTTTCTAATTTATTAATTTATAAATTAAACTACACGGAACAAGTAAAGAAGACTATCAATATCAATTGAGAAACACGTTTATGTGATTATTTCAAATTATTTATTATAAGCCTAAATTATTAAAATAAAATGAAAAAAGTTTTGAAAGAGAAAGAAAATTTGAAGTAGTACATAGAAACATATATGCAGAAGTCAGGGAGGCCTATGTATTTGTATAATAATAATAATAAATAAAACAAAAAAATATTTAAATATGATAAAAGCATGTACAGTATATATAATATATGAGTTTATTCTTCATCCACAGTACTAGTGACTATCTCCACGTGGTACAGAAGTGAAAGTAGGTTTGCACGTGCTAAGTACAGACACCCTATCAGTATGATTACTCAACAGTCAGAAATTATTAATATTTTTTAAATAAATATTTAATAAAGGTGTGAAAAATTTATTTATTGAAACTTAGTTTTATGCGGTTATTAAAGTCTTTATCAAGCTTAGAATCATTAAAATATAAAGAATATTTATATTTTTAATTGTTACTTTATCTATGTTTTTTTTTTATTCCGAATTATTAGAAAGTTTTTTATTATATACACTTTTTAACATCTTTCACATGTAGTTAAATAAGTAAATTATTATTGTTTTAATTAGAAATTATATATAAAGATTTTCGCATTAGGAAATTACAAAACATATTCTATATTTCTTTTAATAAATATGAAGTTGAAAAGTAACTTAAATTACTTCAAAACTATGAAATGCATTAATTAAAATATAAAATTCTAAGATTATTTTCAGTATCCATTACTAAGTTTAGATGTCACGATTGCTTAAAGTTAATGTAGAAAATTAGAGAATAATACGAATTTAATAAAGAAAGAATTTTACGTTCTTTAAAGGAAAACAATATACGTAATTATAATTATTGTCTACTTTTAATTGCTTATAGATATTAATTAGAACAAATATTATCGTAAATATGTTAATCACTAAATTTTCCATATTCAAAAAGTAAATGTCGTCAACAAACTGCTGCTAATGAGAAACGAACTGATAATTACCTGTTTCTATAATATTTCTTTGCTTTCATTTATCATAAAATCTTTAATTATTCTCCAGTTAAGAATAGCATATTTTGAATCAATACAACGAAGATTAAAATATTTGAGAATTCTAAATTAATTTATATTTTGAATTAAAATTTGATATCCTAAGAAATTAATAAAAAAATAGAAATAATTCGTCAAATATATAAAATTTAAATATTAATTCGCTTTTTAACTCTAAAATTGAAGAGATATTATGGTTCTACTTTAAACTCGAAATGAATGAGTGTTTGTTTATGTAAAGTGTCAAATCTGATTTAGAAAGAAAAAAAAAAAAAAAAAAAAAACATTCTGTATTTTATTTATAGCCACTCTCATTTCAGGAGTAATTCTTTCAGCTGAAATAATCTTAGCAAAGTTGTTTGATATTAAGATATAAAAATCTCAATATGTAACACTGAAGTGTAATATTAATCATACATTTACTCGAATATAATTTTAAAAAATAATAATAATAATAGTTTACTTTAGTTACATTAAAACTGATCAGATAAGATGTCAGATTTGTTTTTCCTTCTGAATATTTTATCTTTGTTTTTCGAATAAAGATTTATTATATTTCTTATATATTTTTTTTTCTGATTAGTCAATTCATCAAAGTTTGAAGATGAGAAATATTTCTGTTGAAATCATGTTATGAAGAATAGTTTTTCTTCCAATATTTATTTTTCTTTTATTTAATTTATATTTCAACATAATCAATTTATTTTTTTTATTGTGTTTTATTTTTAAGTTATTTAAAAATAAATAAATAAATAAATATTTTAAATTCAAATTCAAAAGAATTTTTTAAAATTCTTTTAAATTTGTAACTTATTTTAAATATTATTGAATTGTACTGTACTTTAAATCTTATAATTAATGTGCAATTCGTAAAATGAATCTTAAAAATTTTATATTTTAGTTTAAATTTTTTTTTTTAATTCACATTATTGATGAATAAATTTGTATTGATTCTGAGTAGCCTGTATAGTTGATAGCATTCTATATTATTCTACAGGCACTAAGAGGTCCTTTTTAAATCATACTCAAAGTTGGTTCGGTTAGGCCCACAATAGGAGCGGCGGGTGGTGAGAGACAAAACCTGACATCTGGAACAGATTACTCATAAAAAAATTCCTGATGTTGCTCATCGGGATCCGCTCCTGGATCCCCCAAAAAGGTAGACTGATGTCTTAACCGTCTCGCCATCGTCAAAACAAATCAATTATAAATCGTATTTAGTGTAAAGTATTAAATTCTCAGAGATTCGGTGATTTATATTTGTAAATTTGTAAAATATTTATACCATATGATTGAAGAGTTTATTATTGATATACAGCAATGTCTACGTTTATTCAATTTAAAAATATTTATTTGTACATTTGCTTTGTTTTTTCCTAGTTCAATATTTTCTGAAGGAATAAACCAATCAAAATGAGGAATATTTTTAAAATGTAATTAAAAAAACAAAACATAAAAATAAAACTATCCCTTTTTCTGTTTACAATATTTTTGTATCATTAAAAGTAAAGTATTAGTCAAATTATCGAAAAATTCTTTTGATAGTTAATCAAATTATGATTGAAATAAACCTATTAAATTTCATAATTTTAACATTTTTGAATTTGTGAAATAAAGAATAGTGAAATATGTTGCATATCGATACTCACAAAGCAATAAAATTGTTTTAAAAAAAAACAGTCTCCAAGTAATAAATATATATAAAAAAATAGGACCTTGAAATACTGTGATTTATAATTGTGATATATAAAGTTGTCATATAATAAAACACTTTTTTAAAGGCAACTTTATCACAAAATATTTAGTTTTATATTGAGAAGATATATTTACATGATATAGTAAATAAAAATGTCCTTAAAAATATTTTACTTTCTCAATGTCCAAACCGTATATATTCATAAATCTTGTGTTTTATCGCAACATGCATGTTTATTTATTACTAAAAAAACTGTATTTTATTACTTGAAAATAGAGTACATCATATTTTTCAAGGCCATGTTTTCACATTACTTCAGAGATTTAGTTTTATAGCTCATCACATTTTTGGGATAGTATTGATTTTATGGATTAGAACNATTTTTAAAATGTAATTAAAAAAACAAAACATAAAAATAAAACTATCCCTTTTTCTGTTTACAATATTTTTGTATCATTAAAAGTAAAGTATTAGTCAAATTATCGAAAAATTCTTTTGATAGTTAATCAAATTATGATTGAAATAAACCTATTAAATTTCATAATTTTAACATTTTTGAATTTGTGAAATAAAGAATAGTGAAATATGTTGCATATCGATACTCACAAAGCAATAAAATTGTTTTAAAAAAAAACAGTCTCCAAGTAATAAATATATATAAAAAAATAGGACCTTGAATACTGTGATTTATAATTGTGATATATAAAGTTGTCATATAATAAAACACTTTTTTAAAGGCAACTTTATCACAAAATATTTAGTTTTATATTGAGAAGATATATTTACATGATATAGTAAATAAAAATGTCCTTAAAAATATTTTACTTTCTCAATGTCCAAACCGTATATATTCATAAATCTTGTGTTTTATCGCAACATGCATGTTTATTTATTACTAAAAAAACTGTATTTTATTACTTGAAAATAGAGTACATCATATTTTTCAAGGCCATGTTTTCACATTACTTCAGAGATTTAGTTTTATAGCTCATCACATTTTTGGGATAGTATTGATTTTATGGATTAGAACAGCATTTATTATTTTAAATTACTTTTATTATTTACATAAATTTATATTTCTCTGATGATAAACAGCATAGAAAGCTTGTTACATACAATAATAAAAAGCACTTACTAATAATTATAAAAATATATTTATGCACATAATACTTGCATTTGATCCATTTTTACTAAGTTTTAAGTAAATAAAAAATTTAACCGTATGTGAAATGTTGTGGTTTGATATTAAATAATGCGTTTTTTAACATATAAAGATCCTTACATTTTTTTTAATTCTGAAAAATATATGAAAATCTTTTTTTCTTTCTTTAAATAAATATGACTGTTTACCTTTTTTTCTTCCTTAATTTTATTTTTCTTTTCAGATTTTATAGGTAATTTTCTAGCGGATTAAAAAATTATATATTAAATTTTTTTTTAAAAATGTAATTTATTAAACGAAAATCTTCCTTTCGATTTTCTTAAGATGAACGGAATTAAAATCAATTTTCGGATAAACTACTAATTAACAATAATAATATCAATGTTTAAATCTAGTATTTCAAAGGAATCTTTTGATTGAAAAGGCATAATTATAAACTAGAGTGATTCGTTACATCTGACGATGACATCGAGGTTAAATATGAGAAGCCATTGTTGAAAGTTTACAAGCTATCATCTCTGATAATAACGAGAGTTCCGATACATGTGCATTTTCAATCTATGTTGCCTTCAATACATTGAACTATGCTATCTTATTCAATGAATAACAAAACCCGCCATTGAATGTAGATTTAGACTAAATTAATTAATTTCTAAATTGCTTAATTACAATATGAAATAAAACAAAATTCGGGCGTTGAGGTTTGCTGCTTATCTGATTCCTAGGAAAATAAGTCGTAATTAACGATTAAATAAAAGATAATAGGTAATTATAATAAAAGAATCATTAACGTTTAATAATCACTTATCAGATTTTATACAAAATTTAATAAAGAATATTCAAGTATTTAATTCCACAGGTTGATATATGATCGAGATTTAGTGAATTTTAACAATAAATTGCATGCTTGATGATGTAAACAATGGTATCCTATAATTTTTTTTAAGTCTTAAATTTTATTATTAAGTTGAGTTTTAAAAATTGTTCCTGTCCGAAATTTTGAATTTTAATTTTATCTTCCTAATTTATGATCGTAGCCTACACTTTAAATTCCTTTGACAAAATATCGAGCCATCACTTTTCTATTGAAAAATCCTGAATCAAACTCTTTGATACGTCGTACCACTTTATCCTTAAATGGTGTTACAGTAGTGGTTCGCCATTATCACAAACTTCCTACTAAATCCGAAGTTATAATGAGACTAACAACCCCTGTAGGCCTTTTCGTTTTCCGCTCAATTTAAGATTGCTGGAATCCGTTGCACCTTTTATTCGGAATGTCTCAAATGGATGTTGACATAACTAGTGGCAGTTAACACCCCCGAAGACCATTGGATCTCCTGCATCTACATTTTGCCCCGAGATATTCTTATCCTTAGAGAATTAGAAAGGAAATTGCCAGTTTTTCCTTTGTATCCTTGGAGGATGCGGCGGTTTGTTCATTTTTCGTTTTTACTTTACTAAGCTTGTTCGATCCATTCTACTGGCTCCACGAGTACTATACACTTAAACTTGCTTCATATTTACTAATTTAATTAGGAATTATAAATCTTTGCATTGAATATATAAAAGTGATGTCTTAAAGAGAAAGTAAAGCGGCAAGAGTTTAAAATGAAATTAAACCTTAATCTTACGAATGTTTAAACAAATGTTTACTGCTTTAAAATGCAAATGTTTACCTAATTAAGAAAATTTTCACTTAATGCTTTTCCTCAAAGAATGCACTTATAATTTACTTATTATTATCAACGAAATAAATTATATTAACTCTAATTACTTCAAGTAATTCTTTTGTATTTTATAAAGTTAATATTTTATACTAAATAATAATCACTTGTTATTATTAAAATGTAAAATATTTAATTTGATTCACTTATATCTGAGCAATTGAACTCTCTAAAGATGTTATTAGCTAACGTGATACAAAGTTAATTTTCAGAGATAATATTGTATATTTCTATAATCAAAATTTCAAAATTAAATAACATAATAATGTGTTTAATTTATTCATTTTTGTAGTTTGTACTAAAAATTAAATTTACACGATTAATTTTTATTTTTTATGCCATACGTAACAAAATGAAATAATTATTAAAATTTATCTATAAAAAAATCTTTATTTAATTTTTTTATTTAATAACTTTCCGTAATAATAAATATTATTTAAAACATTGCAAAAATAATTCTATATAATTCAGAAAGTTGTTACAAACCTTACAGATTTTCCAAAATTTCCCTATTCATTGCTTTTTTCTTACACCTTAAATTGATAGAAACTATCTTAATTGCATATAATTTAGATATTAGATGACATAAAAATTTTATTATTCACCTTCTAGCAATTTTTTCCACCTTTAAGTATTAGCTTTCAACGAAACTCGACAAAAGAAATGACTTAAAATTGGATTTAAAAAAAATCACTCTCTTGTCATTAATCTAATGTTAGAAAATTTAAAATTTTATTACAATGTAAGATAATATATCTTTAGTTGTCTAAATTATAAAATTAAAGAAAATGTCTATTAAAATATTACAAAGATTTTCAAAAATGTCTACATTTTCTAGGAGTAATCAATTCATCAATATTATATTTAATTCAGAAACTAGAGCTTATTATTTAAAATAGAAGTTGAATTTTTCAATTTTTAACAAAAGAAATCGGAAAAAGAACATTTCTAATGAATAATTTTAACAAATAATTCTTAGAAATCTAATCCAATTTATTTCTATTTATACTAAATATATCCTGTTCCGTTTCCATGATGGAATCATTGCAGAAACGGGAAATTTAGCTGGTGTTTGTCGAATAAACTGGACAGTATGAAAAACGTTAATTATAAAGCTGACCAGTGTTCCATGACCCCGTGATGGAATGACATTGGGAATCTATTTGCCGTGGAGTGATCACCCGCATCAATGGATCTCATTGATTACATTGAGGCAGAGAGCAAATAGATCAGATGATGATGATAGTCCTATAACCAAACCAGATAAGTTCTTAGTAAATGCGAGAAATGCCATTTCTTATATTCCACATTCAATAATAACCTATCCTTAATAAAACTGAAACATATTTATAAAAGACAGCAAGGAAATAGAATATATTGGAATGACATTTTGAAATTGTTTACGTCTATTGAAAATTTCTGTCATAAGATAACAAACTATAAACGTGCTTTTATAATATAATATAAGGAAGGGAAGATAAATAACTTCATTAATTTTTCAATTTAAGAAAATTGAATTCAGAATATTTATTTCGGGTGCCAATAACTGAATATGCATTCCATAAAAATATAAACAATAAAGTTTATTATTACAAATTCTGTCTTTGTATTTTTTTTATCATTTTGAATTTATAGTAAATTTTTCTTTATAATTTGAAAATTAAATTTTTAAAATAGTAACTTGATGAAAAATTATTATAAAAATTTAGAAATTCAAGATGAAATAAATTTTAAAAGAATACAATTTGAAAACTAAATACAAATAAAATTTGTTGTTTTCTTATATGCTTTTCAATCACAGAATCCTTTTAATTTTTTTATTATTTTACATAGTCGTAAATAGGGAAGAAACCTCAAAAAAGTTCGATTTTGCCAATCTTAATTGTGCTCCTGTAGTTGGAAAGGATGCCAGAAGACAGTAAATTTTATTTGTATTTCGTCTTTATTTTGTATTATTTTTAAAAAAATTATTAGAACATAATTTTAAATAATGTATTTTTTCAAATTTAAGACACTTCTTTTGCGTGTTTCCAGGATTTATAGCTGGGGTTAAAGTTAAATCTGTGGTATTCTTCATTACTCTTCAAATTTCTGTTTATATTTCCTGATTCTTACTTTATTTTAAATACATCATCAGCTTTTTATTCTTACTAAAATCTTTTAATATAATAAATTATAACCATATTTTTATAATATAAAGTATTTGCTTTTAATTATCATCTAATTTTTTTTCTGAAAATTCTTTTTTAAATTCAGATTGCATCTGAAATTCGAAATAATACGTTTGTTGTAAGGTATAAAAAAAATTTAAATAAATTTATTTGTAATTATAAATCTTATTTTTGTATTAATTAAAGACAATTTTAAAATCGAACGTAAGTTAAAAATTAATTTTCTTATTTTAATATAAGGTTAGAACAATAGTTTATTTTTCAATGAAAATTGCATCCTCCCCCGAGTGGAATCATAATTCAGACAAATAGTTACAGCCAAAACAGAAGCAATATATTTATATAATTTACGACTTAAAAATCACGAAATTTAAGATTTTTAGAAGATTTATATTACAAAACGAAAATAATATAATTTCGTAGACAACAACAAGAAGAAGTCAACAACAATATGTTTTTAGTTACCGTAGAGATTAAGTAGTAAAATTATACCAAAGTTATCTTGAATTTAAAAGAAAACTAAATTTTTTAGAATCCCATTTATCTCTAACCAAAGTACTAAATCTCATGTTTGTATCATGAAAACAGAATAATTTTAAAACCATTAGAACCGATTCGTTCACCGAATTTGCATTTCTCTTTTCATATCTTCTTTTTAAAATTTTAATATTATGGACAGTCGAAATTTTTCCTCTTGAAAAAGAAAAAAATTATAATCTGTTTATACTGAATAATTTAAGTTTTGCAATGTTAATTTGTTATTTTTTAAAATATATGACACGACACGACACTTATTAAAAGTAAAGGGACGAAAAACCACTCTACGAATTAGGAGTTATAGCAAATTTACCATAACCTGTATCGACTTAGTAAAGTAGTTTCGCGTGTTAACTAGTGATGTAAATAAGTTTCAAAGACCCGTTGCTTTAAGAATTTTCTAATTTTACATTAAGTAGCTCCGTAAACTGTTAGATGTATTATCGACACGTACTGTACTGTACCTAACAAAACTTTCTCATTTTATGGATGAGCGTGTCGTGTGTCGAAGTGTTCGATGCACAAGCAATCAGAATGCTAGCGTAATTACAGCTGCACTTGTAATGCGGTCGATTTACAATTGTTACTTTTTATATTCTTTCCTCTTTCCAAACAAGTTAGAAGAAACGATCAAACATACTGTACCGTTAGCATCGACCGTAACGAATCTATCAATGGAAACGTCTATGGAATTATGGAAGTGTGAAGATTGTTAGATTGATAGAAACAAGGCTATTTAGAATTATTATATCCTATTGTTTCTCCCTTGCTTATTCAATTTTTATGAAGATCAATGCCTTAATCCAATCCTGTCTAAAATTTATTAATTATTGATTAAATTATTGATTATTTTCTTAACTTATTTCTAATCTAAATTCCACACACTTTATATCAATAATTGTATATTAATCGCATAATTTATTCTAAAGAATAAACATTATTACATTTTAAATCTCTCACGGGACTTAAATCGTGGATTTAACACGTTTCATGACTTAAAATAAAACTTGCTTACAAAATGATACATCAGAAGAATTATTCAAAATTTTAATGAAATAAATTTTATGATAAAGCCTATTATTATTAATATTAAATTGTATGTTTACAGAAAGTATTAAGTTTAAACTAGCCAAATTAACAAAAATCGAATATATTTGTATTCATCATCGTATATAAACTAACCAGATAACGTACCGAAAGTGCCGAGAGGGAAAACGTCAGTTTTAAACGTATCCACTAAGAAAATTTATTATAGATTAATTTACGGAATCGTTTCATCAAATTTATGCATTATAATAATAACTTTACGAAATTTAGAGTGGCAAACAGATTCTATGTCACAAACATACACAAGTCGTCACGTATTCATATCTGCAGAAACATTAACATGTTGTCTTTGGGCTTATGCCAGATACATGAGATGCGAATTACAATATTTGATCATCTTGTGAATTGCCCGTGATAATAATGGAATTAAATCGAACAGCTGATACGAACTGTTCTAATTAACACTAATTGCTACTTTTTTGTTTATTCTATTTAATTAATTAAGTGAAATTTGATATATTCGACTTCACGCTGATATAAGCAAACGAAGCGTTTTGTTATATTATTTAGCTGATATTTTCGTAAACATATTCAAAAATATTTTTGTTTTTACTTTCCCGGCTCTATTATATATAACAATGAAAAGTATGACAATCGGTCAAAAAATAACCCCTCCAAGATTTTTACATTCTTGGATTCGGGGATCGTGAAACGTCCAGAAATGCAAAAATCGGGAGTTTTTCCCCTGTATGTGTGTTAACATGTGTGTAGGGAGGGCAAAGTTTTGTTCGCCCTGTTTGAAGCTTAATAACTCCTGTGCTTTTTGTCGAAAATTTCTGAAATTTAGCAGGGAGGTTTGTTTATTAGGGGCATCGATGCTATTAAATTTTGGTGGTTAAAGGTCGAAAGGATGGGAGAGATAAAGTGGGTCGTGTGTCATATCTCCAGTAGGAACGGACTTAATAACGATTTTATTCGTTAACATTTAGAAATTTTTATTAAACCTATCCCTATCCTCAAAATTAAGCTTTTCGCTACTTTATTCTAATTAAAAATATAAAAAGTTTTTTAAATAAAATATCATAACAGATGGCGCTACGAAAATTTTAAATGTTTTCGGGAAAGTTAAGCAACTCGTTGCTGGAATTTTTTTTTTTTCTTTTTTGACAGATTGTCTTTAGTTCCCAAAAGTTTTGAATGTTAAGAACTAAAATTATGTAACTGATAAACCATTGGAAAAGAATGCCGTGATATGACTTTTATTCACATTATAGTTATAAATAATTCGTTGGCTTTTAATCAGATTATATGTTAACGATATTTTTATCGGGCATTTTTATTCTTGGCATATTTCATTATTCTTCATTCAACTTTTCAAAATTGTTTGGGCTTTAATAAATTATGAATAATAATTTTCTTTATAAGTCGGCGTGAGTGACAGATCAAAACGATCGATTTTTACATTTCGTGTTTTGAACTTTACTCTTCTATAGAGAAATGCTGTCACTTCTACCTTTGGTTATTAGCTTAGGCACTGACAGCAGTTCTGCTTATGCAATTATCTTGTCCGTCAAAATACATTTGTCTATACCGAAGTGGGTTATCTAAAATAGTTTAGCTAGATCCCTTCGTTGTCAATAACGAATTTATTAAAGATAATCGCTTATGAATAAATGTCAGGAATGCAATACCATAACACCTTAATCTTTACGATAATATATTAATCATATATACCATAAAAACTATCAAAATTGACATTTATAATTTTATAAATTACATTAAATATTGAATCACATAAAATTATGTGATTCAATATTTAATGTGATTTGTAAATTTGTATTCAAATTTAATTTTGTTTTATTCAGTCTTAAATAATATTTTTAATTAAATGTTTAAAAATAATTATTTTAAAACTATTTAAAACCATTAGTTAATATTAATTTGAAATTATGATGTTATATAAAATATATTAATATTACTTTTTATAAATTGACAATCAGGTGGCCGTCAATCTATCGTTCTGAGGAATCCAGGATCAAATCCAGGATATCTATCGGGCTTTTTTCTTCCCTATTCAGTCGCTCTTATTTGAGACTAGCCTAACAGGAGGCCTTTTAATTACATCCATGATGGATATTAAAAGGCCTCCTTAGTGTCCACAGGTCCCACAGGGCATAAACAGTAAAAACAATCATAAATGATAAAACTTTATAAGTACACTTTATAAAGAAGAGAATATATAGTCTACTGTATATTTTAGATAATTACTTATGTCAATATTATTCGTATTACTTTTTTTCAATTTATAAAATTAGATATTTCTTTAATATTTTAATAAATTATATATATATTTTTGTGTTATTAAAATGTATAAATATAGAAATTAATGGTCGTATATGCCAAAGAAGAGAAAATTAGTAATTAAATAACTAACATTACACATTATAATTTACTATAAAAGAATTTTATGGCAAATACTTTGAATTACACGAATATTCGAATAAAAAAGTGAATAATATAAAAATACTTGGTTATTTAATTTATGGAGTAAAATAATATATCTATAGGCTAAAAATAGTGGTCTATTTAAATTCTTAGGATGATATGAAAGTATCATAGATCAAGAAAGCGTAATTGGGCAAAGTCGCTGATTCTATGCATTAATTTCATTTCAGGGATAGATGATTACGTGATTCCCATTACTTAACTACATACTGCTATATTGTAGGAAACCTTTCAGGGATTCCCCAGGGGTATATGACTATGTCTAGTTACTGTAATTATAAGTAAGGTAGCTCTCTACTATCGATAAA
Organism: Centruroides sculpturatus; assembly: GCF_000671375.1. NCBI lineage: Eukaryota > Metazoa > Arthropoda > Arachnida > Scorpiones > Buthidae > Centruroides > Centruroides sculpturatus. The sequence continues at coordinate 34,935 of NW_019384608.1, read as the reverse complement.
ATATTGACAATTCTCAGAAACTTGGAAGTGTCCTCTTTCCGATATTTTATAACTTGACTCCTCAAATGCAATATATTTCAATCAAGCTTCTGTTAAAACTTAGAAATTACAACCAATTATTTGAGTATTTCCTTTTATCATTGCATTTACTAATACATCTGATAAGATTCAAAATAGAGAATGTATTACACCTGTATAATTTTCTTTTTTCCTGCGGTGATGTGCAACAGAAATAAAAGAAACTACTTTTTTATGTATTTCTGCCATCTGTTTTTTTTTATCATCTGTGGTTAGATCTGTAGCTCTTACGTCTTGTCATAAAGTCTGATATCGGGATCTGACACGGTTCCAACTTGTGGCCCGTTACTCAGTTGTAAACACGCTTCTGGACCTTCATTGGATACATTTTTATTGTGTTTCCAAACTTCCAGCTTGTTGGTCAATAACTTAACTCTTCTGAAACCGCACGATTCCTTCGTGTCAATGAACCGCCTTCTTTTCTCTTGTTTTTGGAGTTGTAAAGAAGGAATGTTTCGGGAAAAAATATATATATATATTTTTTTCTTTATATATTATACTTATAAACTTATTCCTAATTTTTATTTACAGGAAATAAAATTAGAAAGATTCTAGTGTTTTAACNTATATATATAATTTTTTTTTTCCAACAAAAACGAATTGAGTTTTTTTCTGTTCACTTCAATATGAAAACTTCTTCAGAGTTGCATTAATTATTTACTACATTACAGTTTTTATGCGAAGTTTAAGATGTGATTAAGGACTAAAACACTCCAATTATTTGTTTAAAATTCCTTCTGTTTTTTTTTTTTTTTTGGAAAAAATCTATAAAAATGATTTTTATTCTCTTTTTTATTTACAGAAATTATTTTTGTATATTCATTATATATTTTTTTAATTTTATATCTTTATTTACAAAAGAAAATATAAATTTTCTATTTTATTGACAATTTTTTTACATTTATATGAGTCTAATATGATAGGCAGAACTTTGTAAATATGTAAAATAAAATATCGAGTGAAATAAAAGAAAAGGTGGCCTAAAGGTTATAAAGATTAAAATAAATTTATTTTAGCTCAAAAATCTTAATTTATATATTTAAAAACAACCGTTTTAAAATATTTATAGAGTAAAAATTGAAAAAAATATATAAAAGTGTTTGTTAAAATTTAAACAATTGAATAACAAAAATACTTCGAAATAAATCGAATTTTGTTTTATTTCTATGAATTGCAACTTTATTTTAAAATTTTATTTTTAAATAATTTTTTAAAATAAAACTTCAACCATAGTTTTCAACAAAAAAATTAATAATAATAATAATATTCCAATTAATGCTCTTCTACGCTAACTTTACCTAGTTTTTAATTCAGCTTTCGTTGATGATACATATAATTAAACTAAAAAAAAATTGTAATAAGAAAAATATAAATTTCAATAATTAGAATTCTAAATTAGAGTAGGAAGAAATAATAAAATTTCGATAATTAAAGTTGTAATTTTGGAATTTTTAAAGATTTTTGGCTCTTCAATAATTAACAATTGCGATCGAATGTTTAAATCGCAGTTTCATTAATTAAGATTCCAACTCTGGCGTTACGAAATAGAGTTTAATTACATGTTAAATCTTTCGTTTTAAAATTGTTATTCTATAACTCCGAATACATTTTACAAAAATAATTGAATTTATTTTACGATTGTTTATGACTGCAATAGAAAACATGGTGATATTTTATGGCCTAGAAGACTAGGGATGACATCTTTGAAACATTATGATTTACTTAAGAATTCAAAGCATTCAGTTCCTTTCTAACGAGGTAAACATTTACCTAAAAGAACAAGAAAGATCTTGCTATGGTCAATGCGAGTCGAGTGTTAAAGCGAGGACCTTTAGTGTCTTCTCAACAAGAAATGGGCCGGACTTTCGTCAGAAGAAGACAAGTAGGACATCCTCTTGATGAAGCTCGCGTGCCAGGTGGCAGTTCCCGTGACCTCATAACCACCCTAACTTCTACTCCTTCAATGATGAGACAAATTGCAGCAGGGTGTGTCCGATCACTCTTCTGAGCGAGAACTACAGATACCGTGAAACATGCTGATCATTATGTGTCTGAATGAATATAGGACTGTACGACTCGTTTTCTAACAGATGAATTTTCCTATAACGGGTTCTTTTGAATACTTTATAAAGTGATTCAATGATTGTCATTATTCGATTGACTCTTACCCTGTTTGAAATTTTAATTTTTTCTTTCTTTCCCAATGTTTAGTGTTGTAGATGGACTTGTCAATGTTCCAAATTGTTTTGTCGAAATTGCATGTTTTATTTATAAAAAAAATTATGCGAGTATACATATACAATTTCACTAAACTAAATCGAAACATTGAGAAATTTATCTGTATTCTATTTATTTTAAAATGAATTTTTAAAATTTATAAATCAATAATAGCACATATACATGTATTGATTTGTCAGATGTAACAATGCCATTAAATGAAAAGAAAAGCTTATATACAGTAAGTAAATATGAATTTAGTTATTAATTTAGTTAAAAAGTTTTTATAAAGTTACTGACGAAAGAAAATTTTTGTATTTTATATTTATTTAATTTATTTTTGTCTTCGTTAGAAAATTATTAGCCATCATTTTAACGTTTTATTTCGCAATATATTAATATCTTTTCTCTATGTAAAATTGAATTATCTTAATTCACTCTTTACTTATTACATGAAAAAAATCTTTAAGAAATAAATTGCATTCAAGTGTTATTATGTTTTACTTTGGAAATATAGTAATGATTACATAACAGAACAAACAATTATTAAGTAGTTATTAATTTTTCATCAGTAATTGGGATTTGGAAGATAAATAAGTTTGTTGCTCGTTTGCTCTCGTGTCTAGTGGACTTGAGATAGAAAACTACATGACATTCGACCACAGTTATGCACTTCTTCCTAACAAGCTTCATCAAATTGTGCTTGTATAAAAAGGCATTCTCCTTCAACAGTACCATTTTTTCTTACTATTCCTTTGTCTTGCCACCAATTCTCTGAAAATCTTCGTAAGTTTAGCATAAGAAAGAAAAATTTCTTTTAAAATTTACAATCTCTCTTTAATGATCACATTTCAAATATTCTCAGAATTGTGAAAAATAAAACTATTATTCTTTAACTATTTTATTTCTATTCTATTCTTTATTCATTTCTATTCTTTGCTAGTTTTGCTTATTTTAAAAATAAATAAACAAATATATATATATATATATANCTTAAAATCTCAATTATTTACTGAAACTTGAGAAAATTTTAAGCAAATAATTGTTATTTCCGTGTAATTGTTATCTCCCGATGGTGTACGAAGAGACAAAGAAGAATGACACTTTTAAAGTTCTAAAGTTCGTCCAAGAGATATTTTACTTATTATCCCTGCAAAGAAGTTTTTTTAAAATTTTATTTTGATTTTATAGAAATTCAAAATTAATATTTATGATATATTTCAACTTTAACCTTAGTAGAAATTGATTATGGGCCGTTCTTTTTGTACACTTTTGCTGATTGTTGATGCTTCGCACATCTGTATTTTTATCTTTTATTCTTCAAAATGAGAAAATTCTAACATAAAAGAAGAAGAAAGAAGAAAAAAATCTATATTGTTGCTCTTTTTATTCTATTCAGAAAATGTCCATTATTATTGACCATTATAGAAATGAATCAATATATAGAGAATAATAAAAAGGTTACTATTAAATTGTATGATAAACAGTTTTTCTCTTTTCGATAAATATAATTTTGCATAATGCAACTTTTGTCAACAGAAAACAATTTTCTATTTGAAATTTTAATTTTAAACTGATTTTACGTGTTTCAATTTTTATATGGGTTTTTTCCCCCCAAACCTCTTAAAGAAATACGAATAATAAAACTTCTATAAATTTACCTTTACTTAAATAAAATAAGATTTATTTAGATATTTATTGTGTAATTTTAAAAATCAAAAAATGTTTTCTGGAATGTATTTATGCAGTTTTCTTGTGCGTGATGTTAAGAAAATTGTTATTCTTATTTCTAAGCGTTTAAAATAACTTTCACACAGAACTGAAACTTCTCAGACTGACGACACGAATATAAATTACATTTTAAATAAATTTAAAAATAAATAAAAGAACTTATTCAATGCTAAGTTATTCTTTAGTATCAATTCTAGTAAGCATTAATCTTACCTTCATTTAGCTAATAGGCCTATAAAAATGTTGAATTTATTAATTTTTTTTTTAAAAATAAAATTATTTCCTTCAGTAATTAGATTTTGAAATTTTATTTCTAAAATAATTTATAAATATTTTAAATTCTAATTAGTCATAAATAATAACAAATTTTTAAATCTCACAAAGGAATTATGATATAACAAATTGTATAAAATAAATGGAAAATGTCTTATATAAAATTTAATACATTAAAATTGAGGTGTTTCGCTAATTAGCATTATTTAAAATTACTTTCGTTTATTTTATTTAAAAACTGAAAAATTTAGTTTGATAACACCATAAAATATTATAAATTTAAATATTGTGGTATGAAGTATCAAATTTGTATGATGGAGAAAGACGATGTTAAGATGTACTCCATTAGTTTTCTTTAAAAATTTATATCTTGTATTCTCGGAATAAGTTCTGAAATAGTTACATGAGTAACTTAATTTTTATAAATTTCTCGTGTAATTTTCAAAATTTTAGCTTAATGTAGCAACTGTTTATCATCATATAAATTTTCCTATAGAGCATTTATACTATTTTAAAATTTCGAAATGATGATAAATTTATTTACTGTTACCTATATTTTTAATAATGATTTTATTTCTCATATCAATAGTCTTATATAATTAATAATAAATAATAATAACTGTTATTGTTTATTTTATTTACTCTGTTAAAATTATTAATCAGTATATTGAAGAATTATGAAATAAATAGATCAAAGTTTATTAGCCAAATTAAAAATGTATTTTTTCTTATTTATCTTTCTGAAAGAATTATTCTTTACTTTTAATTTTTTTATATCTCGATCAAAAACCATAGCAAATATAATATGATAAATTATTCCGGTTTTATATTGTATATAAGCTTATTTTACTAAACTATAAACGTCTCTCATTGCACACGTTTAAATGTATAAAATTTATTAATTAATTATATTTTGAGAGAATCTATATATAATTTTTACTTTATTAATGAATTTATTACTGGAATAAATGATATTCTGTACGAAACAAACACAGACTTTCTGTCATTTTCTTCACATTTGAAGTTTCAGTAATACATACTGACATATGACATCTTATTCGAACACATCTCTTCTTAATCCACCGACTAATCATGTCATGTCACCATAAGATAGTCTTCGGACGAGAAACAGTAGATAAAACTAAAACCCAAAATTTATGACGATGTCTTGGAAGAGAATTAGGATCATCTAAGACATTATACTTACCTCCCAAGAGGAAATGATGCGATGGAGACGGAATGCTAGGATCTATATGATCTCTTTCGAAATCTATAAGAAATATTCATTTCTCTCTCTTTTATAATATCAATCAGTTAATACCATAAATATTTCGTATGGATTAAAATAGATTTATTTTAATAATAATAATAATAATAATAAACATATTTAGCAATAAATAATAGAAAAAATTTACTCGTAAATAAAAATAATATTAATGTTTTTACGCATGATCTTTTATGAATTACCTTTGTTTTCTTCTTAAATTTCTCAAGTTAATTAGAAGAAATGTTTTAGTGACTCGTATATGTACTATATTCTTTTTATATAAGTTTCTATCCTGTACTAATACTGTCTTTATATTAGCTTCATAGTTTGTCATTGTCCACTAATACTCTGGAACAACCATTATCGAAATTAGTGTCTGATGGTAATATTGCTGATAAAGACCGTCTTGTTCAAACGACAAAGAAAACAAAAAAAATTTACTTTTTTCTGTTTTTCTCCGATTTAATTTTTACTTATTTCTTATTTTTATCCACATTTACGTAGAAACATTCAATTAAATTCAAGTGAAAGTTTCTAACAATTTTGTTTTTAATTTTAATCCGACTGTTAATCTTCTAATGCATTATAAAAAATAATTATATTTTTTTATTTACATTGACAACTTTTTAAGCTAATGATATAAATTTTTCCATGTTTACACGCTAGTAATACTAATGTTTCTAATAATTTGTAGTAATGCTCTTCACTTTTCAATAAATCGAGTATACGTATTTTAATTAATAAAATTATCAATATAATAACTAATTTATATTCATAAATAATATATTTTAAGTAACATGTTTACTAAAATTATCTATTTACAATTTCATATCGTATTTAAAGTTTTAAATATACTCTATATTATCGATTTTATCATTGGTATTCGATACTCGTCTTGAAAGGAATTTTAAATATTAAATAACATTAAAATTTTAGCAATAATTTATTCATGTAAAAAATAAGTAAGTGCATGTTGCATTTTTGTGATGTAAAGAAGAAAGGAAATTTCACTCGTTTGTTTTTATTATTTGGTATTTATTTACTTATCTCTCCTACCATTACTTTATTTATTATATATTTATAATGTATAAAATATTAAATATCTGTTTTCTTTATTCAATTCAACATTGTTTCATATTTTAACCTTGTGTATATTAATTACTCATTGTGAGCAATTTCACCGAATAAAATTGTATTTTACGTGTATATTTCATTATAATTACTAATAATTATTTAAATTNTTATACATTTATTAAGAATTTAAGAATAAAATTTTAAAATTCAATAAATTTTAAAAATATAATTTTTTAATTGTTTAAGAAATGAAGTGAATAATATGCTACTTTTAATTTTTGTAGCGTTGATTTTATAATTATTTAAATTCTAATTTAAATATAATTATTTCTTAATTATTTAATGAATTATTTATTTTGTATTAATTAAATATAATAAAAGATGAATATATGCGAAGGTTGAGAATAATTCAAACAAAAAAATATTTTTTTCAGGTTATTTTTATCGTAATTTCTTTTATTTAACAAATTTTTTGCAGCATTTTTATTTATTTTACAGCAATTTTATTTAAAATATTGATTGAAGTAACGTTAAATGGGACAAAAACATAACAAAATGTAGCGTACATTAGTTAGTTTATTCATTATTTTTTTATTTAAATTAATCAAAGCGAGTTTAAAGCTATATTATGATGTAACTTTTAATCATGATTAATGCTTATTAATTAATATTTGAATGAGATTTTAAAATATTGTTTATCATCACAGTAATTGCTCTTTCATGCTATGGCATTTGCAAGCTTCTAATGTAATACTTTGTATATAATTATGGCTACTTCGAATCATTCAATTGTTAATGGCATTAAAACTAACAGAAATGGCTTAAAATTCCTTATAGATGATAATTTGTTAGTATTATGATGTTAATTATGCTTGGTTCAATCTTTCTGTTATGCTGCATCTCGCTATGAATATGTAATAATTAATTTGCAACAGTAGCACATTATATTCTTGATAATGTCCGTACAATTACTCCGTGCAGTTATATTATACTGTAAATCTGTAAATATGTTCATAAATATCTATCTTAAAATTTAAAGTAGGGTAGAATTATTTAATAAAGCTGTTACGGTAAATTATAGTTCAAAATTGGAGGAATTTTAATTTTCTATAAATATTATAAATGATTTTTCATCGTTATAATTTCTTTTTGAAGTTTTTTTTTTCTTAGTTTTAAAATATTTTAAATTAATATTAGCAATGTTTAAATAGTGTTAATTTTATGAATATAAATTAGCGTATATATCTTATCATATTAAAAATTTTTTAAATAAATTATAAAAAAATCAAGTTTCATATAAAACTTTCAATTTAGTTTTAAAGAAATTTAATCCCAAAGCATATGATGGAACACAGTATTTGTTCTTTGCATAAATCCATGTAATAATTTTTGCATTAAAGAAAATTGGAAGCTTCAGGATATCACTTTACACGGCCTTTGATTCTAGTTTTCACAAATTTGAGAAATCTTTAATCAGTTTGATCGGTTTTATAAAAATTTTCCATCAGATGATGATTCTTCTTTTTATTTTCTTGCTCCAATACATCTGAAAAAAATCAAATCGACAATACTCTGTTTCTGTTTATTAAAAGTTTACAATATATATATATACAGTAGAGCGTCGTTTATCCGAAGGTCGGTTATCCGAAGGAATTCCAGTCGACTAATTTAAATTTTCGCCAGTGCTGTGGCGCTGTAATCTTTGGCTATGTCTTCGGCTACTCAAATATTTTACGTTTNCGGAGAAAAATTTCAACACGGGATAAATTAATATATTTTTTCGTACATAATTGGTTATCCGAAAAATAAGTTATCCGAACAACCCCAGTCCCCAATTGATTCGGATAAACGACGCTCTACTGTATATTGTTTATAAAGGGTTACTTTTAAAAACATTCTTTATTATTTATTATAAAAGATAATTATCATCTGAAAATAAAAGAAGACAATCTCTAACTTAGGCTTGAAATATTAATAGTTGAGTTTTAAAATTTTGCAGTTGTAATTATGCATTTTAAACAAAAAAAAACAATCAAATATTAATGCTTTAATCTCTTCTGTTTTTTTGTTTAAAATATATAATTGCAATAAGAATTTTTTTTAAAAACCCAAAGTACTAAAAAATTAAAAATTTCGTTTTGTCTTACATATCTTACGTTACTTTTCGTTACTTGATCGTCTTATTCACGTGACACAAAGCAAAATTAAAAACTCAATATAGAAATGCAATGAATTGGGTGAAGATTTTCATTTCTTGTAAAATCATTTCGCCATACCGCGAGAATAGATGCCAATTCTCGTTGCCATTTCTCCATGTTTCTAGTATCCAATAGAAGAACACTCTAATGCTATGTTTTTCTACTTAGTACGTACTCTGATCTCTAAGCTGTTTCCATCCTTATGTAGTGGTTTAGATGAAATCTACCGAATTAGAAAAAAAACGAACCAGTAACAGGGTGTAATATGTTAGATTAAATTGAGTACAGAAACAATAAATGCCTTTTTTCGCTTCGCAGGCTTAAGGGGCATTGAGCCTATGACGTTTTGTCATAGGCTCAATGCCCAATGTCAGAGATAAAGGAAGATGGTATGATCTTTTAACATCGCAGGTATTCATTGATTATAAGAGTAAATGAACATTAAAATTGCTTATGAATTTATTATTTAACTGTTGAAATGTACTTAAATCGTACATACTTTATAAAATAATAATTATAATTTACCACTTTCAACTTCCTTTCAGTAATTATTAAGTTATAAGCAATATAAATATAAATTAACTTTTATATTTATGCATATTTTCACTCATATTTTCGTCAAAAAAAAAAACCAAAAAATATTATAAGTTTATTTAGCTTTATAAGAAATATTATGTAGGAAAATTTTTATATAAAATATTGTAGATTTAAGTAACCTATAGCACTTCCTTTCCATGCGGGTGTACATGTATATAAATGTAATGCAGTCTTGGGTAAGTCCAGAGTGGAAGCGAAAAGACGTTTGACCGTTGGTAAGATACTTATCACTGTAAGTATTTAACTGGCAGTAGTAGGAAAGAGGATTGAAAAGAGGGTATTATATTCCTCTACCACGTTTATATATATTTCGTTAGTACACTTTTTTCCTATTAAAATAAACAAAATAGGATTAAAATTTGCACACGAAATTAGAATCTTTTTACCTTTTTAAATAGTAAAAAGCAAATTGAAAATAAAATATAATAAATTTATTGTGGGTCCGATCGTATTATATCAAACTTTATTCCAGGAAAACAATACATTTTTTTTCCTCTAACGAAAGTATAAAAGAAAATGTAAACTTTGAAATATTCAATAAATTCACTGTTCACTGTGCAATTATGGAAGTAATAAAACTTAATCTTACTTTATATTATTTTTGCAAAATTTATTTGCTTTTATACAAACAAACTCCTTTTCCTTTACAGTTTCTCATAAAGAAAAAGAATAATCTCACTAAGTAGAGTGCAGCCAATTGTAATATTTCAGATGGCAGCGATAAGAGGAGTAAAATTGCCTTCTACTACAAGCAGATGAGCATCGCAATGATTTAACTTCCCATTCAGTTCGAATAAAGGGCATTAATGAAACTAACTCGGTAATATATATGCTCCGTCTGTTTCACGATCTTAAGAATTGATTTTCAGATTTTAAATTAAAAATACATTTCCGTATTAACTCATACATAAAAAAATATACGAATAATTCTAACTGTTGTTATAATTAATAAATATTATCGTATTGTAAACGACTGTTTTATGGTATATTCGTATAAATAAATTCAATTTTAATACCTCTAAACAGATTCTGTTTTCGTAGGCTACTGAATTATAATGTTTTTCTTTCGTGTTATTTTAATTTATGTTAATAATGTTAACATGTAAAGTTTAAATTAGAACAAATTTTTTTAATTTAACATAAATTTAAATTCTTCCTTTTTAACTTTTATTATGATATTTATTAACATTTTAATGTTAATTTAAATAAATGTGATAAGTAGGTTAGGGTGTATTTATAATATGTTAGGCACAGAATGAGTATAAAGAAATAAAATTCAATGTTGTAATTTTTTCCTCGGAATAACTTGAAGTATATTAAATAAATTTTCAAGAAAAATATATTTAAAATAAAGGTTTAATTATGTATATTCTAAACAAAACTAGCAAATTTTTTGCACCGATCTTAACAGATGGCAGCACTGTTAATATATCTATTTAGTTTATTGTAATCTATGATTCATCCCATTGTATCGATCCATTCAATCATTACTAAACCAAAAAAATATCATTTATCATTTCAAACAGTTATGATTTTACATTTGTTTTTATCGTTAGAAAGCTATTATCACTCTTTTATTAAAGCAGTTTGGTTTTATAAATGATATTAATTAAAATTTTAAAGCATGTTAACGATGCAATTTCACTGTAAAATTTATATTGATTGTGTTTTTAAATATAGCAAAAAGTAGTTCTACAAAATCTACTCACTAAAATTGATAATATACTATATAATTCTTCAGAAAGATTGTATTATATACTATATTTTTGAGAAGAGATAGTAATTGAAAACGAGAAGATTCTAAGTTTGGATTATATGAACAGAACTTTATGTTATATGAACTTTAATGTACTCTTGAGGTTTCGATTTTAGTTTGTGTTGGTATATTCTCGACTTGTATCTCTGCACTGAAGAAGACTTGTATAAGACAAGTATTGGTAAACAGATGTACGAATTCTTGTTCGCTACGCCCACTTCACCAATGTGCACAAACAAGTTTTTGTTGATACTTCTCCATTTCTTCGGTGCTGATGCGATTCATCTCTTATATATCGATATATATTCATTTGATCTTTTTCAATATGTAAGTCTCCACAATAACGATAATATTTTTTATAGAATTTTTATCTTTAAAGAATGCATTGTAATTAGGTTTATGTAAGTGTAATTGGGAATATTACTTATTGATATATATAATATCTGATTGTCAGTCGCGTGTCTTACAGTGTAATTAGAGATTTAAGATAAATTTCATTGTTACAGTTGAAATATAACAGTGTTTAAATTTATAACTATAACAGTTTTAGTTATAGGCCTATATAACAGTTTAACTATTATAGTTAAAATTTATTTAATCTTCAAGTAAAGTAATCGTATTTCTTCCACTGTACATCCAAAAATATATTGAAAATATTGATTTTTATGGGAATAAAAGTATGTAAGTTCTTATTTTAAAGTTTTACCATTGTAATGAACAAAGAAATAATTTCATATTTAATGACATTTGTTCAGAGTTTTCAGTCTATAATTTTATAAGACACTTTATTCATCTATATTGTTTGAGAGATTTTTAAATATATGTAATGAATTTCATTACAGCTATTAAAAAAATTAATGAATATTTATTAAGAAATTATTTTTAAAAATACGAAAAATGATGTATTGATTTCAAGAATAAATTATTTAATTTTTTTTTTTACTTAATTTTTCTTTTAAACAAACAGCATTCAATGAATAATAAATAAATTTTCTTATATATATTCAAAATACTTCATTTTAAATTCTATATTACTTGTAAATTTTGATTGTTTCGAAGATAATTAAACCTATAATATATTTTAATATTGCAATATTTTTCATTTATTCCGATAATAAAAGTTAAAGTAAATTTTCGTATATTTAAAGCTTTTGATATCAACAAAGTTTTCCGCTTTCCTGTTTACTTCATGTTCTTAATAAACTTTAGTGGTGCTACGGCAACAAAAGACAATATTAACATTTGCATGATAAAAAGTTCTAATTTATACATTAAAAAGTTCATTCTTATTTATCTTTCTTGTTTGCATTATGCTCTAATCGCTGGTTTCCTTTTAACTGAAAAAAAAAATCGATATTGCAACCACTTGTACCACTAGGTCCACAACATTTGTTATTCTTTGCTATTTCCTTTTTCACAAGTATTTGAATACCTTGTTACCATTAAAACGTGTCGTTCATGAATACAGATTACGGTTTTGAAAAATTAACTTCGCTTTCTTGTCAAATTGCTATTTTTTAAGCATACATCTTATTTAATGCAAGTGTTTATTATTCTGTTGAAAAATTATAAATGTTCAATAAATTTAAAGATAAATATTACTTAAAATCTGAAATACTGAAACTTAATCTATCTTCTTACACTTTAATAAAGATTTTAAAATCAATTTAATTCGATAAAACAAGAAATCAGAAATATAATAAATGATAAGAATTACTATTATTCTCTTAATTTATTTTATTTCATGTATTTCTTTTCAATTATTTTGTATTATTTATTTACATCGGTACAGAATGATTTTTCACACGAAATTACATTTGAATTAGATTAATATGCCGAATTTACATAAACTGTCTTTTATTCGTAATATAATTGCAAAAATCAGATAGAAAGATATAAAATAATAGTTTTTTTTCGGCCTTCTATGATTTGTAATGTTGCTTAAGTAAACTAATATACAATTAAGAAAGTGGTTAGCATAAGTAAGAGTTTTATAAACTTTTTTTTTTTGGTAAGGATCAGATTATCTCTTACTCAATCGCATTAAGTTTTAATAAAAAGTAAGGTAATTATCCTATAATTTCATTATAATTATCGTATAATTATTGAGGTAATTATCGCATACCGTAAGTAATCGTATAAATTCTCTACCGAAACGACACGACGAAAATTCGAAAATTCATAACGATGTTATTTATTAAATATATCCCGAAGCTAAACCATTCTTAACATCAAACAAAATGAAGTTTTTAAATTTATTCGGAAAGTTTAGAAATCATTTCTAAGATATTCCTAAGGGGTTATCGTTTCTTTATCGTGTTCGGAAACGCCGTACGACTTTCTTTTCTATTATTTCTTCTTCTAAACGTCAAAGGCCTCGCCCTGTACAATTTATTCAATTTTTTTCTCCATTTATAGTCACACGCAATCGTCACTTCTCGCAAATTTTCGTGTCTTTATATGGTAAAAATTATTATTGAAAATACACTTTTACTTCTTACAACTTTTTCTTCGGATTTCTTATAATCTTGCCTCGGGATGTGAATTATTAAGGTTGACAAGATTTCATTTTCGAAAAAGACAAAATTACGAAATGTACATAGAAATATCAAAGGAATTGAGGGAAAAAAATATACAAGTTTTTTTTTTATCTTATGAAACCAATGTCGTTTTTATTTATCCACAGGGTGAATATCGTATACAGCTTTATGCAATAAAGTATCTAAATTTAGGTTAAAAATTTCGATATAGGAAACTTATTTTTTTATAGTTTCGAAGCTTTGTAAATGCTAAAAAATAGCGAAAGAAAAAAATAAAGAAAAATGAAACCTTGCAGTTTTAATGGACTCCGAAGAAAAAGAATTTTCTATTCGATGAAACATGGTCTATTCTTAAGAGGACGACATGTAACAGAAAACAAGTGGTTTCTCATCATTAACACTGCAGTGTGGTCATTTCCTAGTTGTTTGTATTCTTCCTAATTTCCTTTTTGCATTCGAAACCAAACGAGTGCTTTGTATTACAAGCTTAGGACACAGATACATGATAAACTAATAGAAAGTCCTATGAATAAAATAGCTAATTTCGTATATTTACTTATTTTAATTAAAATTTATATTAACAAATTCTTTAAATTTATATTAAATGATCTTTTATTTATTTAATAAAGTCATTAAAATTATTATTTTTTATCTGAGTATAACATATTTGAATTACATTGTAAATTATAGATCTATTAATAGTAATAGTCTATAAATTTTTATAAACATTTAAATTCAATTTTACTTAATTTTCTTTATAGATTTTTGTTAATTAATGTCTAAACTTACTGATTTTCTTAATAAAATAGTTCATTAAATTTAATTTAATTATTTGTTTATGAATAATAATAATATAGTTACATTCATAATATCCTGTTTAATCTAAACAAAACGAACCATTATGTAAATAAAATATTCTGTTAAAGAATAAATAAATTGAATATTTGAATTTATCATAAATGAAAGTCATTCAAAATATTACTCGTATTTATAATAATGAAATGTCCTATTTACAAATTATATTATTATTTTTTCCTTGTTTATTGGAATTTTATAAATTTATTATTATATAAAATTCACATTAAACATTAATTCAAATGTGAACAAACATCGCAAAATAATTCTAAATTATAATGAATTTTTAAATGTTTATTAATTAGAATTAACAAATTTAAACAAGTAATAAATTAAAAATCAATGTTTTGAATTGATATAATTAGAAATATTAATTAAAGTAGTACTTAATTTTAAATCATTTTTGAAATTATATAAGTTGTTTTCGCTCTTTCAACAGTTGAATTAATAAAAAAATTTAAGTTAAAAATACCTTAAAATATTATTTAAAACATAGTTTTTAGTCGTCTTCCATGCGTTCTTTATTCAAGAAACAATTCATTTTTATGTATTATACACGTTATGGAAACAAAGTGATGTGTAAAGTAGAAAAATCATGTCGTAATAAACTATTATTTTGTTAAATATTCATGTGTATACATATATAGAGGATATAACTAAATATTTAAAATAATTTAATAAATCTTACTTTTTACCATCGATGTGATTTACTTTCACCAATATGTATGCAAATAGAGCATTACAGTATTAAATCTACGTATCAGTTAGATAAGCCATGGCTTCGGTCTCACCTTAAACTTTTTGGAAATTTTTGAGGTGATATACTTATTATTATTATTATTATTTCGCTCAATATTTCTGAGACAGATTTAAGAAATATTAGAAAAGAAGTGAATTATTATAGAGGTAAAAATTAACATAATTTGATGTTCAAAGCTATCTCTGTATTGGTCGTTTATATATTTGTTGTATGATCTTTATATTTGTGAAATATTAATTGATAATAAAAACTATAAAAGTCATTTTATATGACCCCTCTTCACAAATTTTTACATTTTTGGACTCAGGAGATCTTCAAACGTCTAGAAATAATAATTAAAAAATAAACAAGATAAATATTAAAAATAANGTGTATATATACATATATAATACATATAGAATACATATGTATTCTATATGTATGGATATGTGTGGAGGGCACGATTCTGTTCACCCAATTTGAAGTTTAATAACTCTTGTGCCTTTTGTCAAAAATTTCTGAAATTTTGCAGGAAGGTTTGAGTATTATGGGATTAATGCTATTAAATTTGGGAGTTTATGATCGTGGAAGGAGATAGAATGAGTCATGTGTCATATCTCGAGTGTGGTCAGATTTAATGAAGATTTTACTCGTTATTAGCATTTACAATTTTTAAAATAAAACTCAACTCTATCCTTAAGCTTTTGCCATTTTATATTAATATAAAAAGATTTTTTAAAATAAAATTGCATAACAGATAGCACCACACACAATTTTAACTTTATTGCCGGAAAAGTTATGCAACTTGTTACTGGATTTTTTTATATTGTAAATAATTTTTTAAGTAATATATACTGTATTTAGTTTTTGTTTTCTCAGTCAAAGCGTAATTTATTCCAATGTTTTTGTATTTTTGATTTTATATTATATTTCATTGGTAGAAATAAGATTTATTATTTTATAACAGTGCATAAAAATAATTTTAAAAAATGTATTGCTTACATAAATATGATTCCTAAACCGTACAGCTTTTTCCACGACAAATATATACATATATTTAAATTAAACATGATAGTAACACCGATAAAATATAGAATTTCGAATAATATTTAATAAATAAAAATCATTTTATATCGCATTCGTATATATTGCTTCGAAATATCTTACTCTCAAAATTTTTTTATTTTGTTATCGCTAGATTTTATTTAATTTTTTAAAAATAAACAAGTCTCTTTCACTCACTCCTACGAAAAATATATTCAAATTAAATTTAAAATATAGAAAAGGATAAAAAAAAATGACATTCAAATCGTAAACAACTCTCTATTTTGAGAATTTTTTTGTAGGATTTTTCGTTTTATGAAATAAAGATTGAAGCAAGAAAAAATATGTTTTGTCATTTTAAATGCTCGAAAGCATTTAAATGAGCTTCAATGAAATTAACTGTTTGTCCATGGCTTATCCTAAATAAGATGAAAGCTCGTTTAGAAAGGCAACTTGAAATTTTCAATATAATCTTAAGAACCAGTTTTTAGATGTCCATACTCAAGAATCAAGTCTTTGGGCGAAAGAACACACATTAAAGTATCAATCTTTCAGGGATCCGAGATCGAATTTGATCGAGTTCATCATAATTTTCATGGATAATTCATGTCGAGGATTGGTTATCCATTTCTCACTCATGCTGACCTGACTCTATTGCCAGTCTCGTTTGCTCGTAATGGACAAAATCGAGGTTGGTCTTGTAGCTAATAGTTCGGGACATTGTGCTAACAAAACAATCAGCCGAATTAATCCTATACAAAATTTAAAAAAATCATTTAATATTATAATTTTCTATAATTTTAGTAATTCAATTGAGGGATTGGCTACCTGGATTTTTTAGTAATATTAGTGGCATATGAATTTGTTTTCATAAGTCTATTTACTAATAGTATGAGTAAACTATCAGTTAGAAAACATTTGAAGAACTTTTTAAGCCATTTCTTCAATTTCAGAGAGGTCTTTGAATTGTTGTACACGTAATTAAAGGAAAGGGGTTTGCCAAAAGTATATCATTGTATACAACAGGAAGGGACGGGAAATAGATAAAAAATTGTACACGTAATTAACTGACGATCTCTCTTGTATAAAGAAATAACAAAAATCAATTAATATATAACTGAATTGTTAAATTTAAAACATGAGAAGATAGAATGTTAAATAAATTAAAAATAATCATTATTTCATAAAGTACCGCAGGCACTATCTTATCAAATAAATTCAAAATTCGGGAGAATAAAAGTTATAACTGCCAGATAATCAATAGTTTCTATTCTATTTTTACATAATTTCATATAGAAACATTTAAAAACACAAATTACTTTCATCATTATTTTCTATATTTTCATAACTTATTTAAAATTTTATCGAAATTAACTAAAATGTTTTATTTCATCAAGAATTTTAAAATCATATCTTTATATTGGACAGTTTAATTTGTTATAAAAATGTGATTTTCTCCATAATTTTTGTAAAGGAATCATTTTTATGAACTTAATTTTATTTACAATATTGTCTATTTTTGTTTAAAATCTTAAAAATTTCTTTTTATTTTCAAGTTAGTTCAAAAATATTTTTTTATTTCAGCTTAACTGAAAGACTTGAAGTAATTATTTACTTCAGTCATGAGGCCCGCGAGATCCTGACATGGGGCCTCCAGGGCTTAAGCAACGTAATTTTATTTTCCTGTTTTCTGCCTCATGCCATTATGCAACCCTAATTAAACTGATATGAGTGACGACGAACATTCAAACTAAACTTGAACAGTAAAAAAAATAAGAATAAAATACGTATAGCCTATACATCATTACTAATTTGCATATCAGTAGAATATATTATCTTAGTAAGCCCCAGTATATAATGTACTGGCGGTTATGAAATATGTTGATACTTAGCAGGATTAAAACCTACATTTCGTAAGTAAAAATGTATGTGGGCCAGAGGAAATCTACTAAGTTCATTTTCGGCCCTCATCCAGGAAAAGTTGCTCACTCCTAATTTACATAAAACGAAGGGCAAATAATTATAAAACAATTACAGTATTACGATTTGTTAATCAGTTTAAAAAAAATTATACTTTACTATAATGAAATCATGTTTTATAAGCGAGCAGAACGATCATTAGATTTCTGCACGTAGAAACGAAACATGCAGAATATAAATGTGTACGTTTTCACGAATATCGCTACTCGTTTCGTATGTACTTTATCATATTAATATTCAATGTAATAATATTTGTGACGACCGACTTTCGTTTTTATTTGTCTCGCAAAAATTATAGCATTGCACTTTAACATAAATCCAATGAAACACGTGGTTTGATTATAATATGAAAACACAATGTTTCCATTGTGTTTTAAATGTTTCCAATTGTGTTAAAAAACTTGTATTTAAAATCACTACAGTAATTTTACATTTCATAACATTAACTCGACTATTTAAGTAAAATATTTTTTTATTCTTATTATTTTGTTTTCATTTTCATATATTTTAAAGGAATGATGAATTAGTTTTCCAGTAGAAATTTGTCAACATATACTTTACTATTTTGTAACTTTTTTCTATTTCTCTCGCTTGTGATGTTTGCACTCGTTGCTAGTTATTCAGTTAAAATTTTGAAATTGCAGACCTACACAATCCTACTGTCATTTGTCTGTTGTCTGTCTGTCTGTCCTTTGTTAGACTTGAGAATGGAGTTAAAGAGATGAAAATCGATACCAGATATAGAAATTTTAGGGGTCGGAGGCCCCAATAAATTATATATCAACTTCCGGTCCAGCCCAGAAATCACGTGAATTTTTAAAATCAAAAGATGATTAAAATTTGCAGCCCAGAATTGTGACGAATTTACAGTAAATAATTGCTCATTTTCTTGTTTTCTTGAAACTTTAATAACCGGTAATATTAAACTAAATGTTAGAATTTCCCCAATCTACAAAAAAAAAATTCTGAATTTCATATGTTGTAGACACTGATTCTTTACACTATTGTTTATTCTTCTTCTCCCTTTTTATGGGAAAAATATGAACCCATGAAGGCAAAACCTTAACCTTTATTTCAGAAAATGAATTTTGACCTAATCTCTTAAGAATGATCCTATTCAGTCTACAGATTGAAGGGAAAGAGACCGAGGAAAAATTACTGTTTATATTTATAAAGAATGTATTTGATTTAATAAAAGATAAATGACATTTACTATTTGATGATTCTCCATTTCAGAAATCGCCATTTATATTCTATCAGCATGTTACACTGTAAAAATGGAATTCTTTAAAGACAATAGAATACATGTTCATAAATGAGCAATATCTTGATTTCTTTCGAGATGAAGTTATTACCGCTCATAAATAAGATAAAGTACTTTTATCAAATGTGTAGAAGCATAAAAGAAAAAAAGAAAAAAGTTTAAAGAAAAAGTTATGGAAGTATCGACATATAAGATGTATACTCTCCTCTGATCTCATCTTCTTGTGATTGCTCGTAATAACAATACATCCCTCTTTTTCTACAGAATATTGTATGACATACAGCGCAAGAAATTTCAAAGTAATAAATTTTACGAAGAGTTAGAAAATAGGATAAATAATTTGATTAAATATTAAAATATTTTGATGCTTATATTAAAAAATGAAACGTAGCTTATAAATTTTTACTTTATTACCATAAATATTTAATATCACTTGTATTTAATAAGCTATGGGATATTCACTTAAACAGTAATTTACTAAATATTCGACCCGTTAATGGATATACATAATTTAAATAATTGCTTTATAATTTCTCCATTAGTTCCATTATCATTTAATATATTTATTTTGCATTTAAAATTTACATGTATCATCTTAATATTTNAATATGGGGTATTTGTTATAATTTTAAAAAAATAATAAAATTCTTAATTTCTCTTTCAAAAATTTGCATATATTTATGTCAAGTAATTATTTTTAAAGTTATTATACTAAAGAATAAAATGCTTGTAAAATAAATTAGATTATTTAAATTAGTATATTATATAAGTTTTTAAATTATTCAAAGAATAATGATACTACTTTAAAAAATAATAATATAAAAATGATTTACGTCTATGCTGTAATCATATTACTTTATAACGAAAATTTTTATATTTATAAAATAACTTTATATTTGGCAACAATAGAAACAATAAACTAATAGAAGATATTATTTTTTTTTATCAGTATAATCTGTAGAAACTTTATTATATTATGTTTCAATCGTCAAATCTAAAAAAAAGTAGAAATAAAATCCAGAAACAAATAATTTTATAAAATGAACATCAAAATAAAATAACATCTTATCAAGTAAGAAAAATAATATACAATTTTCTATAACTTTATCAACAAGGAATTAGATCAGCTTTTTTATCAATTTAATTTCACTGCAAAATAATAAATTTGACAAGTGTTGAGTGTTACTTTATATTGTATTGAATGAGTAAGAATAACATCAGAATCGCAGAAATTCTTTTAAAAACACGGCATAAATGAATGAGAATTATATATAAATCAAATGTATTCACAAACGATGTTGTACACTTAGTAATAAAAGCAATCCGTAATCTGTACGTATGTATATTATGAATTATTTGACAGATTTAAAGAATAACAAATATAGATTTCGCTGTTTAAATATTTTATATTGTTAATTTAAAAGTTTATTTTAAAAATCTGCATATATATAAACAACTTTTAAAGTAATGGATTTTATTTTATTTTTAAATAAATTTTATCACGACAAAAATTGTTAGTGAAGAATGTCAGTATAAACTTTAATTAATTAATAGTAAAATTCTTTTAACTAGTTTCATTTGAAAAGAATTCCCTTTACGCTCTATAGTCTTACATTTTGTTTAATGAAAGGATATCCAGGCTATTTAAAGCTAATTAACTAAAATCTCGAGTGAAATTTGCATATTTATTTATTAAATAAACTTTTTGATTCAAAAACTTCCTGGTTGGATTAATACAGGATAAAGTTATTGATAATTTAAATTGTTGAATAAAACTACTTTGTCGACTCCAAAAATTATTATTAAAAATTTATTTTCTCTTTCCAAAATTAAAGTCGACTTTCTTAACGAATTACTGTTTTTGATATTTAAGATAATTTTTATATATCAATACTAATAGCAGATAAGTCCGAAAAGTAATAAGAACAAACATTAAAAAGAAAACCATATTAAAAGTTTCGTTTTTATTTTATTATTGTTGTTTATCACGAAATGTCTAGGGGAGAAGCGTGAGGTGTCCAGGTTTCATGGTAGCTTATATTTTCCGCAGGGACATTGAGAGTAACTCTGAAAAATTTGGCTTAGGTCGGTGAAAGGGTTTAAGAGTTAATAAAGGAATGAAATCATGAGTTGTCGAGGTTTTATTGCAGTCTATATTCTCCGCAGAGTCGTAGAGAGTAACTTTGAAAAATTTGATGTAGATTTGTCAAAGGGTCTAGAAGTATATAGAGAACAGACAGACAGGAGACAGACATTTTATTATATAAATATATTATAAAAATTACAAAGCTTAATATCTTTGATATAATTGAAGAACTATACTTAAATTATTTTTTTAAACTCGTACAAAACTTTTTTATTGATTTATATTAGATTCAACAAAGCGTATTCATTAAAATAAAAAAAAATTCGAAATTTAATAATAATACTTTTATAATAAACGTCTAAAAATTTAAATTTAACTTTCTACTACAAAGAGTTTTTATTATAGAATAGGAAAGATTTAAATTAATGAATTGTATTTATTGAAAAGAACAACTTTTTAATAGTTTCAGTACTGGCAATACAGTTTAACAGTTCCTTATGTAATCTTTAATACGTATATGCGCAAAATAACTAAAACAGGTCATTGCAGAAAGTGTAATACTATTTTTAAAAATAAAAGTAATCTCATATTTTTTAATTTAAGGAAGGACATCGTTTTAGCAAATTTTAATAATCGAGTAGAACAATTCGATTTACGTGACAAGAAGCGGAAGATGCATAAATGACACGTCGTATATGAATATCTCGATACTGATTAAAGCTGTCTTCCTTTCATCGTTATAAACACTTTAAAAACGACTATATCCAGTCATTCTAATAGTTTTATTTGAATTTCAAATGCCCGGTTACTCTCCATAATGGTATATTTACAGAAGAACACGCCAGCACCAAATAGATTCGCAAACTGATGGTGTTTTAATGTAAGTCTTTCCTAAATGCATCGGAATCAGATTCTTTCCTCCTCTTTCGTTCTCAATATCTTAGTGGTGAAGCTGCGATGGCTACAACAGCAACCGCTCTGTCTTTACCATATCAATATACGACATGTCTGTGGAAGATATATTGTGTGTTATTCACTGCTGGACCTCCAGCTGCGATAGTCAGAAATCGATGGGGATCTTCTCCAGGTCCACTTTTTTATTCCTGATTTGATATTTGATGTCGCGATTCTTTGCTTTGTTCCTGGATACCAAATGGTTTTTGTTTGCTTTCTTCGTACAATCTGCTACACGATGGAATTATCCTAAAAAACAAAGTTTCCATAGGTACCTCTTCCTTGTTTGGATAAAGTGAATTTAGTCGATATGATAATGCCCACTTAGGATCTCATGTTTGGCATTTATTGTTTAGGTCGAATGTTTTTATTTTTGTAACGGATTTATATTTAAACACTCGTTCGAATGAAATTCAAATTATTCTGCATGTTAGGTTTTTCCAGTTAACTTCCGCTCTTTATCATTTGTGACAAGCTACCTGATAAATCTTTGTCATGTAATATGAATCATTATAGAATAAGCTATCGAGCTAGAAAAGCCAAATCTTGTCAACGCTTTCAGTTATTTTATCGCTTTTCATCTGATAACAGCTGTGAATATTATTATTTGTTTCCTGGATTATATTGATTAACTAACTACCTGAATACTAAATTGACTAGAATATAATCTCAGTGATTAAACAGAATTAAATTTAATCTTTGACACTCGTTATTTATACTCCTTATACATATAAAGTTATATAAACACCAAGTAGACACGTATCTATATTAATTTATATATATATAATTTCATTATTAAATAAAATTTTAATGACTTTTAAAATGTTTAAAATAAATTAAATATTATGTTTATATTTATTTAAGTATATAATCTTATGTAAAATTCTATCAATAATTAAAAAATAAACAAGATAAATATTAAAAATAACACAACAAAGAAATAAGAGACGAAGGAAATATTTTAATAATAAAAGCAAATTAACTATGGTTATGAAAGATAATGTTATATTTACAATGGAGAGCATTTATATCTAGAAACAAAATAGAAACTATTATTCAGTTTGTGTTGTAATGAAATATTTCTCTTTAGGGTGCGACTAGACGATAACAATTATATCCTCATTTGATTTACTAACATGACAAAACCATAAAAGTAATGGGAAGGCAAAACAATTCATCAGAATAGTTAGTTCCAATTGTCAACGCTCCAATAAATAGAGAGAATAACCGAGCATTCACCTCACAATGCAAAAATTCCAAACTGGTATCCGACGTGATGCTATCTAAAGACAACTTTAACATATTGAAATGATTTCTTTTGTAGCATTCGCATGCTGCAGACGAAACAGACTGCAATGGAAGAATTCAGAAGGAAGGTTAGACACTAACAGTGGGATACGACAGCTGAATCTGCAATATTAATATTTCCAACGTATAATGAATGGGTCGATATTTGAAAACTCTCCTTAACGAAAACAAAGATCTGACATTCTACAGTTTTTTTCCCTCCAAAATATTTACATCGTTTTCTTTTGTCATGTAGATGTAAGCTAACATTACAGTAATAAAGAAAACAAATGAATAAAATATATTTATACAAAACTGTACATATAAAGCACGATTATGACGGAAAAAGCAAATACATTACAAGATAAAAACAAAATCTAATTTAGAAAATAGTTGCAAACTTTCCATAAATATAAAACTCTTTGTGTTGAGTTCATGCTTGTAGATTGTATATTCACAAAAATATTGATTTTTAGACTTTCCTTCTGTTTCTGTATAATTAAGCTATCGAACTATACTTTCTCTAAAATTATAGCAGAAAGTATAAAATAATAATAGAAGCTTCATGTCTCAATTTTCGAATTTTTATGTTATAGTTATGAATCGAATGAATGCGTATGAACATTCGAGATTCTACTTCAGATTGTTGTTTAATTATCAATAAATAGGTAATGAGGCTACTTAAATTGTTTTCTCTCAAAATTTCACATGAATTAATTTTTAATTATGTAATATAGCCTAGAAATGCTGACGAAGTGGATGCATTTTTACCTAAATGGCACTCATTTACGTTTTAACATATCTCGTTTATGAAGTTTAATTGCCATTAGAACAAGAAAATTGGTTAATTATAGCGATAATTTTTCAGCAAAATGAGAGAAATAGGCCTTTAAAATACATCATCCCTTATGTCTCGCTTTATTGATTAAATAATAAATAAAAACTGGGCAATAACATAAATTTTACGAAGGGGAGAGAAATTATAAAAAAATTCTTTCAGTATATTTTTGATTTGTCAAAGTTGGGCGAAAGAAACATTGAAAGTTTTGCGTAGAATGTTATTAACTTCGTCTTGTCAAGAACATGTGTTCTGAATTATAAATATTTATCGGGTAAGAGAGAGAATATAACATTTCTTTTGATTTCCGTCACGCTCTCCAAAGTATAGATTAACTCCACCCAAACATCCATGAATTACTCTTGCTGTATCCCAAAATATGCCATATCAGTTTATTCCTTTAATGTTAATTAAAGATAATTAACTGATTGCTACCATTATTTAAGGAATTATACGATGGTCAACCTTTCGGAATTCTTAATATTTGATAAAAATCGGACAAATAATTAAATTTTCTATAAATAGACATTTACGAATGAATCATTTCGAATTAATTTTATTTTTTCACTTGAGAATAGGAAAATATACAAACAGACAAATCGAAATTTTTAAATTGTTACCTTATATTAAATTAAATCTAAGAGTAAATTAATTAATTAAATTTATTTGTTTTAATATTTTCGTGCATCCTTTAAATTAATTTATGTAAATGAAAGGTAATATTCAAATCGCTGTAGAAAATATTTAAATGCAAATTGAATATTTTAATTTCAAGGATTTTAATTTAATTAAAATATTCTAATTTTAAAGATAAATTGTGATAGGTTTTAAAATTGTTCAAATTATTTTAAAATTTCGAATTATCGATTGATAGAAGTCGACATTGTTTTCAATTTTTTTTTCCTGTTTTAATTTTGAATTGCGAACAAATTTTAAAATTATAAAATCGATTTATTTAAATATTTAATTATTAATTAATATCAATGATAAGATTAGAGACTTTGTAATTTATTCGATTGTGTAGGCTGATAGAATATCGGAGAATTACTTGATATTTGCTTCGCATACATAATAAATTGTAAATGTTCATTCACACTAACGTGTTATTGAATTTTATTAAAATCTATTATTTAAATAAACATACCAGTAAAATTTGGAATATAAATGTCTTTGAAATTTAAACATGAATTACATTATTTTATCGTATTCTCTGTTGAGTTACAATAGCAATTGTGTAGGATGCGCTTATTTAACTTACAAGTAATTCAAAATTCCATGTAAATAAAATTTGAATCATTATGAATTTAATAAACTTTATCTCCGTTTTAATTTTAAAGAGAAAACCAATGAAAACTTTATAAAAAAATAAGCTCTATTTATTTTCTCTGTTCGGGTAGATGTGAGGGATAAACCATCAATGAAAAATTCCTCGGGAATGCCTACCCAGATTCGATCTCAAGAGCAGTATGTTGATGCCCAACCAATTCGGTTATTTAGCAATTAGATAAGATTGAAAAAAGTCAAATTGTTCAGTTTAATAAACAATTCGATAGCTGAATTGTTATTAAATAGCTAAATTTATTAACTTTCAAGTCTATAGTCCTAATACCTGTATAAAGAAATTTCATAATTCCAATAAAGATACACATTAAAAATTTTGATTACGTATAACAGCTAATTAACACATTTTTAGGCCCCTGGTTCAATTTCTTTACACGTATTCTACAGATGAAGAATAAAAATATTAGTAGTAATCAGTGAGATGAGAATGGCCAGGTATGCTCATACGTTAATGCTTCCTGGATTAATACATTTTGCATATTTTCCGAAATACTTAAGTAGAAAACAGTCTGAAATCAAACATTGCTTAAAATGTTAGTTTCTTTCTTTAGAGGGCTAATATTTATTATATTTTTTTTCAACTCTGTCCACCTGGTTATGAAAGATA
>NW_019384608.1:0-7666 GCF_000671375.1 Centruroides sculpturatus | reverse complement strand
TAATAAATATATATATAAATATTAATATTGTAGAAAAATACGTCAAGTAGACAGCTGAGGCGGTTATGATGTCAGATTACAGCTTTGGGGAATAAGGAATCGAATCCAGGCGAGCAAACTAAGAATTTTCACGAACGTGCTGTTTTAGATATGTCAGGTTTTATCCCTTATTATCATATTCTCATTTTGGGCCTAGCCAAATCCGTGTTGGGTATGGGAAGAAAGGCTCTATTTGTACTTCCAGGAGACCCAAAATTAAAATATATACGAGTATACAATATATCAAACACATGGAAGAAAGAAATGCATTATGCACTGACAACGTAAAATTATAATTTATATGTTGTTTTATATTTATTTCAAAATTGTTCCAGAATTGAATGAAAAGTGAAAATATGAATGTTTCCAATGCTATACAGTACAATGATATATAGGCTTATATACTGTAAGTGTATATATATCATACACTTTATGATATATATAGGCTATGTAGACTACATACATTATAATATATAGCATATATATGATTACATTACATTATATTATCATGTATCATCCTTATATTACAACGTACATGAAATCTAAATATCTAACTTCACGTTTAATAACAATAATTATATAATAATCACAAATACAACATATACTTAAATATTTTATACTTTAAAAACGAAGTAATTTTACTCATAAAGTTTACTATCAAAAATATTCGACAGCTATAAGTGATATAAGTGATACAGAAAATTGATTTTAATGAATAAATCAATATCTTGTGGCTCGACTTTAGTTCGAATGACCGCTGTGACCCAGCAAAGTACACCTTCGACCAGTTTACGATGGATATCGGCTAGAATTTATTTCATTCTTCTCGTAATGCCGTCTCAAACTCCTAAATGTGAAAGGATGCTGATGGTCGAATTTCACTGCAGTTGCAATTTACTCTAAAAATATTTCCTAAAAGATTTAAATTATATTCCTATTTGATGACACTGAATTGTAGATAATAAAACAAAAATCTATAGGAAACTCAAAATTTATCTGCTTTATACTATATTTTTGTTATCATTTTTTAAAGTGTGAAATTGTTTCATATGTAATTATTAACAAATAGTAAATTATATCAGGTTGTTAAATAATTATTAAGTTATTTCTTTATTATATAATCACACAGAATTTAAATGAATAATGATTAAGAAGTAACTTTTAATACTTTTCCAAAACTTAACATTGTTTAATTAGTAAATGATGATGTGAATTATAGATATATAACAGCATTTTCAATACTTTATAATATTGTTTTCTGTATTGTCATCTGTATAATATGTTATTTAAATATTCTAAGTTCATATTAAGAAAAATTATATGAAAGTATGAACGAAACAACCTAACAATCTGCTTCTTTGTAAAGCTATTAATAATTAAATATATTCTAGAATAACTTAAACATGATTAAATCATTTCGTAGATGTTATTAATGTTTGAAAATTTGTATAGAGTAGCTAATGTATAATTTATCTTTTAGTAACATAATGCCTAACTTACAAGTGGTTATCCTATTGTGAAATCTTTAACATAATCACTTCTGAAGTGGAATTTACTTATTAATTATATTATATGAAAGGATAATACTCGCAAAATAAGAAAATATAAATAATTTTTTTAGATTTTTGTCTATTTAGAGATAAATTTTCGTGCACATTTCTAGTTAATTTCCTTTTTTTCTTGAGAATCAGTTATGAGTTAAATTAAATATAGCATTGTAGGATGAATTGTTTCTATAAAGAGAATACTTCTAATTGAATTTCATCTGCGTAGGCTGATGCTATTTTATGAGACTGCAGTTTCAGACAAATATGAGCTGTAATTTGAAAAAAATTAAGATCTATAAATTCCCATTGTCGTCCGTTCGTCCGTATGTCTGTCTTACCTTTATCTCGAGCACGAAGTTACACAGATAGACCAGATATGAATATGTTATGAGCAGGAGACCCGATTAACTATATACGACCTTCTGATATAAACCGAAAGTCATGTTATTTCAATTCAAAATTTTCTCTGAAAGGTGTTAGATAGATGACCGGCACGACTCTATTGTTAAAGGAAAAGAATGATGTACAGGGGCAAGCCACTACTAATTTGAGGTGAAGAGTATATTTTTTAAATTAAATAAATTAAAAATTGCAGCCCGGCATTGTTTCATAAAAAATAATAAATTTTTTTACAAGATAAAATAAAATATTGTACCTTATTTGCATGCTCTCAATGTTTTATTAATAATGCTTTCATTTCGAAGTTCCTAACGAAAAAATTAAACGGTAATACTCTACTTAAGGAATAAATGGGATCGATTTATTTTTCACTATTAATAATTAGTTGATAAGTAATTTTACGTCTTGATAACATTAAAGAATCATAAGATCACTTAAGATTGCTTAAAATAGATAAGATAATATATTTTAATATAGTTCTCATCAAAAGGATTTTTACTTTAAAAAATATCTTGTTTTTCCCTACAGTTTCTGATGATATATGCATCAAAATTAATTTACTGTTCCTTCATCTCTCATATTAAGTTTTATTATTTTAGTTAAACTTATTTGGTATATTTTATGTTTTACTTAATAATTTCAAAGCGATTTTTTACTATAAAAAGTAATCCATTTTTGAAAAACTTTGCACTTATTTAGTAATTTTATTTTATTTCCTAATTCTCATTTATTGATGTAAGAGTAGAATTTTCAAGTAAAATCTTTCAAGACAGAAAATTTCAGTTAGAAATTAAATTATTTACTGTAACATTTACATTATAATTGAATTATTTATTTATTTATAACAAGTCCATTTATTCCTGTTTTCCTTTCCTACTTTTAGTAATTTTATTTATCTCAATATTTTCACAATAAACATTTACGGAAAATAATAATTAAATAATTTTCCATATTCAAATCTACAATGTAGTTTTTTTGTGGACTTTATTAAAATCAATAAGAAGAGTATTTTGAAATTAAGGAATATTTTAAAGTAAGTTTCAACAATTTCAGATATAATATGTTATAGTAATCTTCATACATTTATTTTAAATACTGCTCAATACAAAATTAAGAGCAATAAAATATTTTATCTTAGTATATTCTATCGTTTCTTTCATATCGTGTTTGAAACTCTTATAATAAAGTATCGAATGTTTTTGCTTTTAACAAAATTGGTAAGGAAACGTACATCTAATGGCTTTCGATTCAAATCTTAAAGTAGAGGTACAGTACACTTCTAAAATAAAAGTTTTAACTCTGTTTTTTTATTATTAACGCTCTGCCTTGCCTCTTTATTTTATTAAGTTCCTAATCGATGCAAAATTGACCAAACTAAGAACTTTACAATTACTGTACTTTTACTAACAGACACGAAATGTACACATTCGAATCTGATACACGCGATAGGGTAATTACATAATTTCTCTTATTGGATGATTTCTCAATTTTCCTAATGCATTTTTACATTTTAGTATCTCATAGAACGTATTCAAAAAGCGGTTTAATCTATATATTGATTAATCTACTATATACACTTTGGCGTATGATTACAAACAGGAATCTATGTCGTTCTACTGATGAACATAATCTTATTTATAATAAAGAAATTGTTACTGATTTATCTATAAATATAGCCTTATTACTAATAACTTCGTCAATATACTAAACACTGATAGATGTCTACATATTCCTGTACTGTACAGTACATATGAAATGTGTCACGTTGAATCTGTTTTTAATAATGACATTCAATACTTTTCAACATTAAAATACTGTATAATATTATTAATTATTATTAGAAATGTAATCTCAAAAATATTCAATTATTCATTTTTCATAATAAAAAGATTTTTAAAAATATGGTGATTGCGTTTTTAAAACAATCGAGTAAATAGTGTGCAAAAAAAATGGTTTGAATACGTTACAGTTCAACTCATAAAATATGGAAAAGTGCAGCCAACTCTTGTTAACTAACAAAAGAGGGCATCGTCGACGATTGCAAACTTGACAAATGACTCAAAACAATGTTTTGTGACATAAAAGAAAGCGAAGAAAAAGTCAAGTCGACAGTTGCATGATCGATTTCCAGATAGACAAACAGAACAAGTGAATATTCGCTTTTTTGTGCGCCAATTCAATTTCCATTCATGTCAATGTTAGTCTTTATTTCATTGTCTTGATCAAGGAACCGGCCGCCTGCAGACACCCCAAATAACAGCTTTATCTCTTGGCTGCCGGCTGTTTGTTTGTATCCTGAGATGCCATGTGAGTTTCGTCGATGCCAAGCACATCCTTTTCCACTCCGTCGGAATCTCATCAGTCTTTACTCCCCTCTTTTTAACGACACTGAAATAACAGGATTACAGTAGAAATTCAGTGACAGTCGTCGTGAGGTTAATGAGAGGTTTGGTTTGCTTCACCGACTCGCTACAGCCTGATTACATCTCATCACAAGCAGAATATAAATAGCCGAAAACTATCGGGGATGGTGGTTTTTTTCTCTTTTTTCTAACCTCTTAAGCTATGTAAAAAGTAATTGTACACTCTCTGTTTGTGACAGTTTTCCTTTCGCCAGCTAATGTTGTTTAACGCTCTGAGAAACTCGAAATGTTCTAAATTTGTCATTTTTTTAAACCAAGAATGCAATAGTTTTTAACTCGAGCGATTAACCTCTAAGAAATATCCGCAAATGAAATTTAAACAAATCTTTAAATTTCCTTCCAGACTTTAATGTTATAATTTTCAAATGTCCTTTTATATATATGTAGAAAAAGTATTCCGCGTACAAAAATTATTAATGTAAATAAAATTTATACAAAGTTTATCGAAAAAATGGCGAGTTATTGGTAACCTGGCATCTCTAAGGCTAAACAGATCTGAATATAAAATACAAAGTCAACAACTTTTAAATGTTTAAGATATGATTTTATGAATCGTGAATGGAAAAATCTGTCTTACGGAGTATAAATATATATTATTTTGTTTTCTTAGGAATATCATATAGCAAGAGTATATTTACATCATATTGTATATTTTGTTTACAATTGAAAAAATTTGATATTGAATTTATAGGCTTATAAATTGGCCATTGTTTTGTATAGATTTAAAAGAACTATAAAACAATAAAGTCATGAATATTGTTTTTTCTTATACAGTAATGTTTACACATTATTTATTTTTAATACTGAAAAAATGCTAATATTATTCTTCCAAAGAAAAGTTGTATAATATATTAAAATAATTTAAAATATTGAAAAAATAAGACGTAAAAAAATTAAAAGTTTTTCTTATCTAATTAAATCAAAAAGAATTTTTTCAATTGTAAATTTTTAACATTTTATAAAAATTATTTAAAAATAGCTAATACATATTTATTTAATATTTTAAGTGATTACTTTTCTTAAAATTTAATTTTATTTTTAATTTTTTTTATTTTATTTACACAACTCTTAAAAAGATTGGCGAAGTGAAATAATGTTGGAAATTATTTTATTTAATAAATTATTTCAGCTTTAATTTCATTTCTTAAAACAAATTCTTATCTTATTTTAAGAAATATTATAAATAAAAAGTATTCATTTCTAAAGCATAAACTGTAAAAATCTTTCCATCCAGTTAAATAATTAATATTATCTGTCGTCTCATATTTAATTTTTGTTGTTTAATAAAGAGTTCTTAACTTTCTTAATTCTTACAAAGTAATTATTTTTTAGCCCCATCACTGTTTAATGAAATTAATTCAAACGTGTCATTAAAATTAACTTTTTTTTTTAATAAACACTTTGTATTGTCCACTTTTTAATTGACTTTTCTCTATGTATATTATCTCTGTGTGTTGCAAATTATAATAGAATATTTAATTCGAATTTTAAATTAATATATTAAATATAAATGATTCTGTTTACAATAATATATAAACTAATTATTTTGATAATTTCGAATTGGTAAATGATATTAAACTTTCTGTTTTTAGTTTTTTGAAAATATTATTTATTAATATTTAATTAATTTTTCTGTTTAAATAATAATATTATTGTCTTCAAGTTTACCGCAATGTTATATTTGGAATAATCGTTTTAATTACAATTTTCCACAGAATTAATTTATTAATTGCAACACGTTATTCATCATTTCTACTCGTATTCTGTATTAATTATTAATTAATACAGAAATGTCAACTATTGAATATAACATAAACTCTACATTATTTGACGTTTATGTATTTTGCTATTTTTATCAAAAAATATTAAATAGATAAAACGTTATTCTATGAATTACTTTATTTAATTTATAAATTTTTTAAAATAATTTTTTTTATATTTTTTGAATTATTTACAATTTATATTATTTAAGATTTTATAAATTAAAAAGTAAACGAATGAAATTATATCAATTACTCAATGTTAACCTCATAGGAAACAATGCAAATGTCGTACTTGCATTATTTTATGAGGCTATAAATCCTTTCCTTTTTATTATTTAATTCTGTTAGCAATTATAATAAACTTTTTAATTTGTATGAAGCTCAATAAGTTTTAGTGTTATGATTTAGATTTTAATTATAACAAAAACATTATTTTTATGTTCTATTATATGGCGAGAAATAAAAAATTATGCTTTTGTTATAATTAAATAAGCATATATTATTAATTTTGTTTATTCAGAGTTGTAAATATACATTAGATATAGGTAAAAATATTTACTTTTTAAATAGATCATGGACTTACCATTCATGTCAATGTTAGTCTTTATTTCATTGTCTTGNTTTACTTTTTAAATAGATCATGGACTTACATACGCCTTCGTCATTTTTTTTTTGGATAAACAACCATTAAAATCATTTAAATAAATAATTTTGATACATATTTTGATCATATTTATTTGCTTTAATATAGTACATTAAACAACTTATATTAATCAGATAAATTCTAAATATAATATTTCATAACGATTTTTGATAAATAAATAAACATTTTAATAACGTTCTTTAGATAAATATATAGGCCTATATAATATATATATATATAAACATAACTTTAATGATAACCTATTAACATGCAAAAAGAATTATATATTAAATTATAATTTAAATGGAATATATATAAAAGGTGTCCTCAAAGTCTTTAGATAAGTTTAAAAATTTATCTCAAACTTAAATAAGGTGGTAACAAAATAATTCTTTTTGCATGTTAATAGGTTATCATTAAAGTTGTGTGTATGTGTGTGTGTGTGTGTTTTTTTTTTTTTTGTTTCAGAGAGCAATTAAGAAATTTACAAGAATTGAAAGTAAATTTTTTCAAAAGTGACTACTCCACAAGACAATGTTTTCCGGTTTATCGATACAAAATCAGATATTCAAATACAAAGAAATTATAGAACTAAATATGGAAAACATCCTCCAGCAAATCAGTTGATTCACAACATGCATAAGCAATTTATCGAAACAGGAACGATGCTACATAGACCGAAAACTGGAAGACCAAGATTATCTGATAAAGAACGTGTCCTTCAGCCATTTTGTCGTAACTAACTAAATCCATTCGTACTATGACTCTATTCAACTACAAATTTTTGAAATTATCTAAAAATTTTGAGGACATTTTGTATTTTGAATAACGCAATTATATATTTTAAAAGGA
>NW_019384607.1:786591-787814 GCF_000671375.1 Centruroides sculpturatus | reverse complement strand
AAGCAATTATTTTTAACTGATCGATTTCTTTGTCTCTTATCTTTAATATAATTTTCCGAAATGGTTCTTCCCAAGCGTACAGTTTTAAAACTTTCATGCCATTAAGAATTTCATTCATGAGTTTCACTCTGTTATCTTTATTCTTCATTTGCTGCACCTAAAATCATAAAAGTTTAAATTATATAATGAATTTTGGATTAACGCAGGTAAAATTACTAACTGCAAAAATTGCAGAAATTTTCTATTATCTGTTAAATTGAGATAAAAGATCTATAATAAATGTACTTTTAAATTTTTATAGAAACCTTTTGTTATATAACAAATTCATATGATAAAATATTAAGAATAGTACAGTATTGTAAAAATTTGTTTATAGTTATGCACCTAGTAGTGAAGAAACAAACAAATTGTAAAAATTGACATTGTCTATCAATAGATAAATTGATAATTAGTCATACAAGGTTAGTAAAGAATTTAGCAGACAGACATATTTTTTTTGACAAGGCTACGAAAAACTTGTGCAAACAAATGTTCAACATAACGTTTCTCAATCTTGTAGATAAATAGTTAAATTGATAGCCACCCGTCCATTGTTCTACATAATAAAATTCTGTTTATTTAAACAGATGAAACAAAAACAATGATTAAATAAAGTCACTTAATGCTAGGCTCTGTTAACCATGTGTTCATAATTAAACGCTTTTGGTATCCATCTCGCAGAAAGTTTAATCAGTCTTAAATGATCGCAGATAATTGATTGAGTTGAGCCATAACACATGCCTGTCTTTATAGTTATCTCATGTAAGGACACTCGATGATCTGCAATTATCAACTGAACTAATTCATCACTAACTTTTCACGATCTAGTGGTTTAGCTCTCATTTTTGTGTTCAATAGCTTGAGACTAAATTATTTATCTTCAAAGAGAATAAATAAAAATTATTCAGTTTTATCAAGCTTTCGATAATTCTAAAAAAGTTTTTATGCCCTACTTTGCAAATAATAACGTAGAAATCAGAGTTTCTGTTAAAAATTTTCAAACTATTAAAATACAACTTTAATTATTTTTGTCTTATATATTTTGTTAGTTAATAAGCTTATTTTTCATGGATCTGTGAAATGTATTTGCTATTTTATAGAATAATTGGAAAAATGTGAAACAAAATTAATTCAAACAGTTGATATGAGTATGCTTACATTCAACCCTAACAAAATGTAAAAAG
>NW_019384607.1:782683-784367 GCF_000671375.1 Centruroides sculpturatus | reverse complement strand
ATTCTATAGAAGCTACTACTAAATTTAGATTAAAATTTATTTATTTCACTTTTGATATATTCAATAAGAAAATAGGTATTAAACGTTAATAATCAGGATTATAGTAATGATAACTTTTATTAAAAACTTACCTGCAGTTCCTTTATTTTATTGGCAATTATTCCGTTTAATGGAAGCATTAAAATCATCACTGCAATTCCAGCTAGAACAGAAGGACCTAATAAATTCCATAAAAAGTATACAGCCAAGATAATCTGAAGTGGTGCCGACCATAGAAGATTTAAAAAAGTCATGAGATCCATGAATCTTTGAGAATCGACCGACATTAAATTAACAATTTCTCCAACTGTTGACTCACTTCGTGCACTACTGGAAAGCTGAAGAGACTGAAAAAAAATTTTTTTTTTTAAATTATATAGTTTCACTTCCTTATTATTATTTTGTTGACATATTCTTGTCCTTATTAGTTGACACTAATGCCTATTACTAAGCCGATACAAGATCGGGGCTTAGCCATCACTATGTTGGCCGAAATTTAAGTGGACTGCCAATTTTGGAATTATTATTTTTTTGTAGAAAATTAGGACCCGAATATAATATTATTTTTATTTATATAGCCTATGCATTAGATATCTATATCTATAAGTGACAAATTATTGTTGGTTATTGTTAGAGCTAAATCAAGACAATATCCCATGTGCCATCAGTAGGCAGCCCGGCTTATCCACCACACCAGGAAAAATAGGCCTCCTCACAACTATTATTCTGGTAAATGTACTTGCATTTTATGATTATAAATATAAAAAATAAAAATGAAACTTTGTTTTTCGTTTCCTCTTGTACTCTGTTTTCGTAACTGTCTAAAACATTGTAAACCTATTTTATAAAATCTAAGACATATAGTCATATCGAATGCATAAATTTATAATTACAAATTAAAATGTACACTTTACAAAAAAATAAATTTTGTAATAAATTTATAGAAATATTTTCCCGCAAGTTTTGACCATTGCTCGAATTAACTCGAAACTAACACTTACATCATACAGACTTCACACAAACATTAAGCAATCGTGGGCTCGAAAGGCACTCCATGACAGGCATCCTTATGGACTAGCCCAGGATTTTGTTGACAAAACTGCGTCAAACAGCTGGTTAGATCGGGGATGCCTCTTTGGGGAAACGGAAGGATTCATGATTGTCATACAGAATCAGGTCATAAATACTGAAAACTACAGAAAACACATACTCAAAGATACAACACTCACAAATGAGACATCCAGAAAATGTCACATCATGCAAGAAACTTTACTTCTGGTTGCAAGCTCTTGGCACAGACAGATTACTTACATAGACACAATCAAATAGCAAATATAATACACCAACAGCTTGGAAACAAACACAAATCGGTAGACATCCACGAACCATACTACAAGTATATACTACAAACAGTATTGGAAAACAACACACACAAAATGTACTACGACAGAGCCATAATCACAGATAAAACAATTTACTACAACAGACCAGACATCACACTCATTGACAAACACAATAAAATCACATACATTATAGACATAGCCATTCCAAACACTCATAATGTACAAAACACATACACTGAAAAAATCAGCAAGTACACAGAACTCGCCCAGGAAATAAGGCATCTGTGGAGGATGGATAGGGT
>NW_019384607.1:751570-782645 GCF_000671375.1 Centruroides sculpturatus | reverse complement strand
TACGACAGAGCCATAATCACAGATAAAACAATTTACCACAACAGACCAGACATCACACTCATTGACAAACACAATAAAATCACATACATTATAGACATAACCATTCCAAACACTCACAATGCACAAAACACATACACTGAAAAAATTAGCAAGTACACAGAACTCGTCCAGGAAATAAGGCATCTGTGGAGGATGGATAGTGTGCTTATTGTACCTATCGTTCTCTCCTGTACTGGTCTGATACCACACACACTACACAAAGGCCTGGGAACATTACAATTGAGTAGAAATGCATACATCACACTACAGAAGGCCACTATATTGAATAAATGACATATTGTTAGGAAATTCCTGACTACAGACACTGACACTTATTTAATTTTAGTTGCTATGCCTTGACTCTGGTCCGGCATAGTACACAGCCACCGGTGTCAACCGAGTATAACCCACTAATCAAAATAATAATAATCTAAATACAGTAGAGCATCAATTATCCGACCCCCGATTAACCATCACCTCGGTTAACCGACCGCGTTCTAGTCGACAAATTCAAATGTCCGCTAGTGATGTGGCGCTACAATATTTGGCTATGTCTTGGCTACTTTAATATTATTTTTACGTATTTTAGCTGGCAACACTGGATCGACCATAAAAGGGAGCCAGTATTTAAACGAAGCTTAATTTTCTAATTTTTAACGATACAATAGCGACGATTATTATTTTTTTTAACAAATTTGATAGGCTTAACATGGAGGAAAATTCAACGCGAAGTAGGTTAATAGCGATATACTAATATACAGTAATAATTACATGGGATATAATAATATACTACACTAATAATGGATTTTTACATACTTTTCGGTTATCTGACTTTTCAATTATCGGACCAACCCCAGTCCTCAATTGAGTCGGATAATCGATGCTATACTGTATATAAAATTGCTTGTCCTGACTGACTGACTGAATGACTCACTCACTCACTGCTTCATCATCACCCAGAGCATACCGATTAACCTAAACAGGTGAAATTTGGTAGACAGTTAGGGTACGTCATGGAAACGAACACTAAGTAAGGATTTTTCGAAATTCCTCCGCGGGTGGGAGAGGGAGAGGATTTAGTCTTCATCCAGTGCTTAGGTGTATTAAAGTAATAACATTTCAGACATTGTTATAAATATTTTTATCTATTTCGATTTTTAAAATGTTCCAACCGTTTTAAATTCGAATTTGTTATTGCATATTGGTTCGATTATAGAACGATTGTAAACGTTCCAGAAAATTGAACAAATTGAAAGTAGTTCGTTTGATTCTCGGCAATTCTCATCATTCTCAGAGGTAGGTGTTATATAACAATTACTATGGTTATTGAAATATTGAATGTAAATGGGGTTTGCTTGAAAAACCCGCGCGGGCAAAGCCGCGAGTAACAGCTAGTAATAATCATAATAATCAGTGCAGAGCCCAAACGGTTAGGAGTTGAAAGTTGAAATTTGGTACACAGTTAGGGTACGTCACGAGAACGCACACTAAAAAGGGATTTTTCGAAATTCCTCCCCACGGGGGAGAGAAACAGGATTAAGGCTGCGTACACACTAGGCGTTTTTAAACGCGCGTTAGCTCGGCGTTCGACGAGCGTTTAGTGGAGCGTGCACACTGGCTCGGTTTGGAAATGGACGTGGAAGTGATTGCTTGTGTGTGGCTCCTCTATCGTCGCTATAAAAGACGACGCGTCCCAAAAGCGCGCGATCGAATGTACAAGAAAATGGCAGCACATATATCTCGAAGCGCCCGTAAAGTGCCCGCAAAACGCGCGTTTTAAGAAAAATCTATAAACGCACGTTTTAAGAAAAATCTATGATCGCACGTTCCCATAATTCCATTCTCAGCAAGATGGATTCCATTCAAATGTCTTACCAATTACCCACAATTCATTGGAAAGTAGCAGTCAACATGTCTGTTGAGTGCTGA
The DNA here is from genome assembly GCF_000671375.1 of Centruroides sculpturatus. NCBI lineage: Eukaryota > Metazoa > Arthropoda > Arachnida > Scorpiones > Buthidae > Centruroides > Centruroides sculpturatus. The sequence goes on along the minus strand of NW_019384607.1, from coordinate 780,677 downwards.
GTGTGTTGAGTCAGCGCAGACAACAGCGCTACCTCAACGTTGAAAAAAGGAACGAATTTTAACGAATGTTGAGATCAGCGCTGAGTCAGCGCTGAAAATTGGAATGTCCCGTAAGAGAAAGCGATGGGAAAGTTTTACAGACGCAGATGCAGATTTTTCGTTTTTGCGGAAAATCGATTATATTTTTAGACCCATCTAAAAATTCTCTAATTAGTCTAGAAAGAGGGGGACCTAATTCTTGCATCCTTTGAAAACGGATAAGATTGACTATAACGTAACAATCTTAATCTTCGCTATCGTTACTTTTGCCCGAGCAACGCCGGGCCTACCTGCTAGTAATAATACAGTATACGTTTAGTTCAACACGGGCAGCCATCTTGCAAATCGTACGACGAGACAAAAACAATGACGTCACTAGTAGAAGTTAGCGTAGATAAAAGAAGCTGACTGAACTCAAGGACTATATACTACAAGGGTAGCCAGATCCCTATTTTACAATGTTAGCCAGGAATGCCAAGTTAGTGACGTCAGCACGAGACCTGACCTCTCTGTTTACGTAGANACTTAATTATAACTTCAAAAGTTTATTTTAATAATTTTTAAAATATTTCAATAAGTTCTTTGATTATATACCATATTTTCACACAAAAGCATGCTTTGTATGAATATCATTTTTGCATTTTTGATACACACAACCTGCTTTGATTATAAGAGCATGCTCGTATGTGCCAATTTGTTTTGGCTTACAGTACTACTGTACTACTGTGTCCTGCATATTAAATGTAAATGTACTGATTTTGTAACCATTCAGTCATATCTCTGAAGTAACTATTATTAGAAGTAAAAGGCTAAAATAAAATAAATGCTTTTGATACTATAGAATTTTTAAGTGATTGTGTTATCTATATATATATATATATATAAATGGACATGTATGTCCCTATATTTCACTTTTCCGCCAAAACTACACATCACACGTGAATGGTGTTTGTATGTGGTGGTAGCCCCAAGTCTCCATTCATGCATAGGGGTGGTTGCATCTTGATAGCTATAAGGGTGCGGGAGATATGAGGCTGAAAGTGGTTGAAAGTGGCTTTCTATTTCAAATGTTTTGTTCAAATTAAATTCGAACATAAAATTCGAATATTGGTTCGATTATAGAACGATTGTAAACGTTGAAAATAGTTCATTTGACTAAACATAAAAATTCTAGTTTTTAAATAAATACTGTGCAGAATATAGAGCTAATTTTACCCCATCTATAAGAGCATACTCAAGTATAAGAAGATGCTTTTATATGTGAAGAAATATGGTAAATATATATTTTTTTAAAATTGTAATTATCACTAAACACCATCTATGAGTATAAATTATAATTAAACTGAATATAAATATAATAATTAATATAATTCGTATTTAAGTAAGATTGATTTGATATTTTATTAGGCCAGAGTAGACAAATATCAAATTAAATGTTAATTTCAGCTAAATATTTGAATTTCTCTAACCTAATAACTTACTCTGAATCACATATTTGTTTTTTCCAATAATAATTGAATGTTGGAAGTATGCTCAAAGTTTCATCTTCAGGCCTCAATAACCACAAATCTGACTGTTTTAATGGTCTCTTCCAACCCAAAACTGCTAAGCTATATTTGTATAAAAAACAATAAGTTTAATTAATTATTTTTATTAACTTTAAAAATTATTTCAAGATATCCGATAATTTATATAAAATCAATATAATAACCATTAAAGTAAACTTGTTGCAAAAAACTATTTATATTGTAATTTTAAAACACTAAAAGAAAAAGAAATTTATATAATTTTAAATTATGAAGTGTTTATTTTTTTATACAGGGAAAGCTGCCAAAGGTTAAGATAGAATAAAATGTCATTCTCAAAATAGCAGCTACCTGTTTGAGAGTTACTCTAATGTTAGTCTAACACATTCTAACTACAGGTATTGAATAACTAATCAATTAATTTTTAGAAGTCTTTTTCATTTACTAAAATAATACAAAATGACAAAAATGGATTTTTAAAAAATTTTTATGAATTAGTTAGATACACGCACACACACATTCTATAAAATACTCTAATAAATTAAAAGATAGTATTTAGAAAATATGATGATGCCAAGTTCTATGCATATGTATAAGACTTTTGTGTATATATACACTTGCACAACTATATGCATACATAAATATAACATGTAAAGTTAAATACAACCTCAACAAAAACCTCAGAGAGCATGTTATTTTAATTCATCTCTAACTTATTCTTCAAGAATATCAAACAGAAAAATTTTGCACACTTAAAATTATTTCATATCAGTAAACTTTTATTATAAATGAGGATTTTATATAATAATTTTTTATATTGATAATACATTGAAAAAAAGTGGTATGGGCAGTTGAAACAAGCATGCAAGACAAAAAAAAAAAAGCTCAGACAGAGCCATTTCTGACAAATAATACCTCAGACAATACATTAATATTTAATATTTGATAACACTAACAAAACAAATTATTTTGTAGTGTTAGTATCTATTAGACTATGATAATATAATTGATTTGTAATTATATTTTGTATAGGAATATTTGTGTTATTTTCTAGTATTATAAGAATGTTATTTTTTCAGAAATTTCTTCTAAAATAGAGCAATTCTGGAAGATGGTCTATGAAGTAGAAAAAAATTTGAATAAAAATTAATGCTGCTAAATTACAGTAATTTTCATAGTTTAATATTAAAGAAAAACATATATCCTTTAATTATGTATGTCCTAAAGCAGGGTTGTCCAACCTTTTCCTAATGGGCCAAATTAGAAATTTAGGTATATTCAGCAGGCCACAAAAGGTACTTTATATAAATATATACTGTTAAAAAGTTCAAAATGTGAATATCAAATTTTAATAACAAATATATATAATTACAAAAAAGGCTGTATTATTGACAGTAAAAAAAGAAATTATACTTGCACAAAATAAAAATAAACTGAATGCAATTTTTGACTTTGTCTCCCTTTTATAATATTGTCAATATCTGCTTTTATAGTACTAGTCTTAATTCAAAGAATATTAGTTAAATGCAAATCACTCAACCTATTTCAGCAGTTTTGATGTTTTTCATTATGCATGAAAAGAATTGTTCACAACAGTATGTACTATCCCACATACATAACAGTTCTCTAGATAAAACAGTTCTTTAACACAAATTACATCATTATGACATCAAAGTGTATCCAGTGAAACAAGAATAACTTTTACGACATATTTTACCAAAATAAATGAAAATATACCTAAAGAATTTAGGGTGCAGTGGGCCACATAAAAATATTAAGTGTGGCCCATTGGCTGGACATCCCTGGATTATACAATTAATTTATAAACTATCATTTCATAGAAGAGTCTTAAAAAATTTTATAATTGAATTTGCTAGAAAAATTAAATGCAACAAAAATTTTACAAAATCTGACTTCAGCAACATAATAATGTGCTTAAAATAATAATAATGTCAAACTATGTGTAATGTATTAATGGAATTATTAATAATGTTTTGATGGCAATCATTAACGATAGAAGCCAGTGTTTTAGCAAAAATTTTAAGTATTTTGACAGAAGAATGATAATATCTATGTTATGATCCTAGATATTATGCTTGGTTTTGGATTCAATGACTTACAATATCACTTTTATTTTGGAATGAAATATTTATATTTTACAAATATATATCAGTTATAATATTAATTGATGCAGTAAAATTTTAAGATAAAAGTATTTCAATAAATTTCAAAAATTTTACTTTCAAATGATTTCTATTGAAATTCTTTTAATCTTATACAACATTTTCATTTTCTTCCAAATATGTTATTGCAAATATGTTATTCTTCTAATCTATATCAATGAAATTATTAGGTTGTAACAAATTCTATCCAAAATAATTGAAAATTTTATTTGCAGAAAGTTTATTTTTCAGTAATCAATGTGTTGTCCCTTATTGGATATAATCTCAAGCCGTCTTTCAGGCAATTTTCTGACACCTTAATGGAAAATTTCTCTTGATTTAAAATCAAATCATCCCAATACTACATTTTTGAGATCTTCCTGAGAATTGAAGTTCTTTCATTCAACATAATTTTGCAAGCTCCAAAGTAAGTATAATTTTAAGGAGCAAGATCTAAGGAATAAGGGGATGTACCATTTCTCCAGTTCCTCCAGTTTTTTTAGAGGTGATAAGAGCTCTTTTGTGGACAGGCATTAGCATGATGATAGAGAACATAGTCTGGGCATTTTTCTCACAGAGCTTCCATCAAATGGTCCAATTGCTGACAGTAAATTTCAGCTATGATGGTTTCATTCCTTCTCAGCAGCTCAAAATGTATCACACCTTGCATATCCCATCACACACCAAGCAACATCATTGTTGGATGAAGGTTGGTTGTCAGCTGAAGTGCCACTTTATCTCCAGGACTTAGTCACTGAACAATGCTTAATATTCTTATATTGTATTTGATAACAATTTCATCCAAAAATGGAGCTGGGAGATGAGAGTGCAGTGAAATGTGCTGATTGACAGAATGTTCAAGTTGAGCTAGCAGCAGGTCATGTGGCACAGATTTTTCCAACTAAAGCCCTTTTCCCAGCTCTTCGAAATGATGTTAAATGGTCATATGACTTATGTCCAGTTCTTGTACTGTTGTGAAGAGTTTATTTTCCACCAGAGATTTCAACGCATTGGATAGAATTTATATTATTAGTTACAACAAATCTTTAATAATTTGAACTACCTGTAATGCATGCACAAAGGATATTTTAGGTCAAAATGCTCTTGGCTTTGCCCCCTAACATACCTTTAATAGTAATTAGTTATGAAGATGAAAATTTACTATTAAAAATATTAAATTATTAATTACAGGTAACCCCTGTATAACACAGGAGTTTGTTCCAAAAAATTGCTGTGTTATGGAAATCTGTGTTATACGAAACAAAGATCTAGTACGAAAAGGAAGGTTAGATTCCAAAAATTAAAAAACATGCTATTATATTTTCATAATTAAGATAAATATCTTTATTAAAATTTTCTTAAGTGATACATATTAATATAAATTAAACAATGTCTTTTTTGTCATCACTAAAAGCACTATTAACTGAGAGCGTTTTCTTTTTGGCAAGTTATCCTTATCCTCTGATCATTTTTCTGCATTATCTTCAGATCCATGCTCTACCTTTTGCAAAAAGTTTGTAATTTTAGATTGCTTGCTTCTAGATAAAAGATCTTTATAAATTTCCTTATATGGTGCTAAGCACTTATAAAGAAGAAAGCAAGTATGGAATAAGGGAAAAACATCTGGCAGCATCAGAAGCAGAAGCGTCGAGATCTGGCAACATTGAAACAAGTTTCGAGAAGGATCATGTGTATCGACAGAAGGCGAGTAAAGAAAATTTACATACTTATGTACTAATAGTTCACGAAAATTATTATTTTCGTGAACTATTTGTACTTAAGTATGTAAAAATTTATTACATTTCATGTTGTACGAGGGTTTTACCCAATTCTCAAACCATGTCAGAGTGAATCCATGCTATAGAAGTGCTGTGTTATACAGGGGTTACCTGCACTTTTATTATATTATATGAAAATTTTAATAAAAAGCTGAAAAATGTATTTTAACATATTATAATCAGTACATTTTTTTAGTTAAGTGGAAAGACTAGAAATGGTTATTAATAAATATTCATCATTATTAGATTTTATTTCAGTATTTTGACTAATGGCCAGAATTAAATTCCAATGATATTTGTATACTTTATATTTCAGTATTACTCTGAAGACATTAATATTTATAAAAATAATTTTTACTGCCCAAGGATGAGTTTTCATTTTTCTTGTATTATTCATTAACCAAACTTACTCAATCTTTATTTCAGACAGAAATCCATTATTTCATTTAACTACAGCAAGATTATTCTTATCAGACCAAAGAATATTTAATTCATAGTATAATATTGCAAATATACCTCTATATTTGTTTTTACTTTCTGAAATGATTTAGTAGTAACTTTCTACATTATTTAAAGCAGATAAATATGAAGTGTTGTGTTTGATTATTGTTTTCTTATTCTAGTAATAATTTGTCATTTTGTTCAAAATTTGCAATTTACAATTGCTTCTATAAAATAAAAACAGTATTTAAACATTCTTCATATATTTTAAATCAATTGTTCTTTATGATAAACTTTACATATGATTTTAAAAATAATTTTATTATCAAATTAAATGTGTTTTTTGAATTTTTATGTGAATGCAAATTTATGATTGCATTAGTATTTAAGGTTTCATTTTAAAATTTTTGAAATCAGCACAAACTTACCTCTGAAGAATTGAAATTTCTTAAATTATTTTGCAATATATTTGTATTAAACATATATGAGCAGCTTTTTATTTTTAAATACAAAATTAAAATAATATCCAACAATATATAAAAAAATTAACTTACTTTGTAAACCACCAAAATAATAGTTTTGATAGAAATGATGCATATTTGATAGGACATTCTTTCTGAAAATTTAATCTTATCATTTTTAGTAATTTTTTTTTTATATTATCAATTTCAAACATCACTAACCTGCATATCAAGTTTTTCCTCAATTTGTATCTTATCAGCAAAACAATAGAATAGAAATTCTGCTAATATTAGAGGAAAACGTATCATTGCTATAATATAATTAACTGTATTAACATGAATATCTACCTTTAAATAAAAAGAAACACACAGTTACATAATGAAAATAAACTATTATTATTCAATTTAAATGCATTTACCTCCAAAAATAGATTGCTTAAATGTGAATAATAGAAGCCAAAATTTCCGATTGTCATTAACAACAAAAATATAAAAATAATTCCAGATGAATAAATTCCTTTTCTTTGTCCACAAATAGCTAAAATTATGAATAAAGCCTAAAAAAAGAATAAAATCCTTGATGAATATTATATATTATTAATTAAATTTTAAATAAACTTAAATTCCTTACCAAAGTACATATTGAAATAATATTAGAAACAATATAGACAGGAGGTAAATTGGGTGAAGTATGTAAATCATTTATTAGATCAATTATTGACACTGCAATTAATAAAAGAGCTAGTACCTGGAATAAAAATAAAAGTAGATTAAATTACTTTATTGAAATTCATAATTATTAATAAGAAATACAAATAAAATTTTACATTCAGATAAGTTACAATAGCTATTGATATATCTTCAAAAATATATTTTATGTCAGTTCTTAAAATTCTGAACATGTTTTGTAAGAGTATAAATACTAATTTATTTTTTCTTTAAACATAAATACATCTATTATCTCAAGACTTTAGGCTTATACAGTACTGTATTTTTGTTCAAAATGTTTTCTAAGATAATCAATTTTACTTTAATGGCATTAGTTCACATTATTTCAGTCTTTGTCTAAGAAAAAGGTTCATTGGTTGTGGAATCAATTACGGTTTTTAAATAAGTATAAAGTTTTTCTTGTTTGAATAAAATATATTCATTAGTATCACATTTTAATTTTCCTAATTATTATTAATTGTGTTATTTTTTATTAATTACTTGGTTATTTCGTTAACAGGACATAACTTCATGGGGGCCAAGCGAATTTGAACTAGAGGCCCCATGTGCAATGCAGTGCAGTGAAATATTGACTTCAGACACTTTCTTTTGAGGGAATTTTTTCTTATAAAAGATTGGTTGAGGGCCTAGGCCAGGGGTGGCGAACCTATGGCACGCGTGCCCAAAGTGGCACGTAGGGAGAAATCATCTGGGACGTAATTTATCATGCGATTTCTGTCTTTTTCAATCATCTTTTTGGTTTATCACCTGATCATCCTTTTTTCAATCAGCCTTTTTACATTTATTCTAATTAAAGCGTATTCGTTTAATTTCTTTAAATAGCGTTATTCGAAGTCTGAAACTTTGGCACGCATAAACATCTTTAAAGATAAGTATGCTTACAATATGACACGTGAACACGAAAAGGTTTGCCATCCCTGGCCTAGGCAATTGCCCTTTTTCCCGATAGGATAACACGCCACTGAATATGTAATGATATATAATTTCACATAATAACTCACCATTCTAGAAATATTAAGTATCGTCCACGGAATTGCCTTTTCCGAGCTTCTGTAAATAAAATATATTTCCAAAGGCATAAATAGCCATAGAAATCCACACGGAATCCAAACAAAAGCAATGTTTCGAAAGCATATTGGCAACACTAACGTCTCTCCGTTCCAAACTTCTTCAGTCTGAAATTAAACGTATCATCAATAATTTTCACATTCAGTAGTTATAAATTTATTATTAACCATTCGCTATTTTAATTTGTTTGCAGCAAATCAAGTGTTTTGCACATTGTTCGTTGTTAAATCTGCAGAGCGTAGCAATAAATACGGAGCACCTCTGTAGGCAGCATTCAAGTTTTCTTTGAACCCAAATGCTACTTAAGTCGATTCTTATAAATCGCATTTAATAATACAAAGGTTTTTATAGTCCTTTACTTTTATTTTGATATATTTATTTAATATTTTAAATGTTCGTATAGAATATTACTTAAGCAATAATCAAATTTCAACAGAAATCCTTGTTACGATTTAAAACCGGAATTAGTTCTTACGATACGAAATATTCAGTTTCAGCAATAGTAGCCTACATATTCAAACGTGACGAATTCCTTACACAATGTACCGATATAATTTTAATCTCAAATCTAAGCATTTATCTCGTATCAAATACTGCGCGAATCAATCGCATCTCATCAATAATCAAAGACGATAATAATAATAATATAAATTAAATCTAAGATCAAATACAGTATTTGTTATCAATAATTTTACAGCAAAAACAATAAGACCTATTTATATAAATGATTTTGCTGTTTATCGCATATTTACATAAAGAAAGAATTTCGATTAAGTGAAAATTTTCCATTCGAGATTTCGTTTTCATTTCGAAACTTTTAATGTTTGAATTGGACATAAAATTAACAAATTGATAACGTACGGCATCTAGTTTAAATTTATAACTGGTTTCGATGTTTTATTTACAAGTATTTGTTTTATTCACAACACTAAAAATACGCCAGAACCCACTTTTCATCAAAAGAGGAATAGTCATCGATGGCATTCTTCGATCAATCGTGGTTTTTGCAGTTTCGAAACATTGAAATAAATGCAATAGTTTGGAAGAATATCGAAGGAATTCGGACGAATTAACAAGAGTTCGAGCGATTTATAGTAGAAATTGGCGAATACTCGATAGCAGAAAGTACAGGCCATTCGTGATCGCGATCGTTACTTCGATACAACGTAATTTCCAATACTACGAATACCTTCAATATGGCCCCAGAAGCCAATGGAACCAGGAATGTATTATAACGGATTACGTTTCCGACTGATAGCAAAGGCCGATCCGGAAGGAGGGGGACCGGACCAAAAATTTAAAACGTTTGAATAATGAATAAGTAACTTTTACTAACGCGTGCCAACCGTCGCTGGATGGACGGTCCGATAAAGAAAATTGGTCATAGTAAATACTTTTTAAAAGCGTTTTAAAAGTTGTAAGAAATGAATTTTAATTTTCTCTCGTCAGTGGTGTTGTATACACCAGTGTTTACCGCGTCTTTTTTCCATCTCCGGTTTAATTCGCGAGAAGAAAAGAAGCAGACTACATCCCGAACGATTTCCAATTCTTGTTTTCTTAAAATAAATAAATAAATTTCCAGCAAGTGAGAACGAGAATAATTATTTGTTAATCTTATTATAGTGGAGATAAAAATCGGCCAAATTACAATGCGCTTACAATTGTAATTTGTGTTAATAACAAGTGTTAATAAAACTTAACAGTTTTCTGGTGTCGATTACTTGTGTGACAACCAACAGAAAGACAAAATAATAAAGGAAATGATGGAGGAGTCGTAACTTAGTTTTTTTTCTAACGAATAAATTAGTAGAAATCGTTTACTTTTGATTTGACGATAAAAATTTTCGAGCCATACATTACCCAAAAACGGGATCCGCAGAAATTCGTAAATCCTCCTTCCAACTCCATTTTCGTTTCTAACGCAAACGATACGTCCACCGGTTTTTGTCCCTTGTACCGTAAAATTATCTGTCATCGAGATAATCGATAAAATAACCGTTCTATACGTAGACTAAATCGATAATCAAGCGTTAAATTGCGCATTAACAATTAATTCTTATGTCATTCATTTTGCGGAAAAGTAAATCTCGAACAAACCCAGTCTCCGAGTTTACTTCCCCAGCTCCCACGGTCGTCTGCTTTCTTTCTGTGTATATGTTATGGACAAAGTGATTAATACGAGCATTATGAATAATGACCAACAAAATCGAGAATTGTAATAAATTTCAATAATTTATCAAATTGACCGGTCATTATTGTTATGGACAAAGTGATTAATAGGGCATTATTCATAATGACCAAATAGGGCAAGCAGTGTGATAAATATGATTCATTTATCAAATTGACCGGTCATTATGAATACTGCTATCACCTAGTCGGGCAAAGTGATAATAATAAGTTGAGGAGTGATCATCCGATAAACTCTAGCCAATCGGCACTCTGAATTGTGTGTGCTTATCGTGTTTAGTACAGAATTTTAAATTTGATTAAAAAAACCTCCACTTANCTTACACAATGTACCGATATAATTTTAATCTCAAATCTAAGCATTTATCTCGTATCAAATATAGCGCGAATCAATCGCATCTCATCAATAATCAATAGACGATAATAATAATAATGATAATAATATAAATTAAATCTAAGATCAAATACAGTATTTGTTATCAATAATTTTACAACAAAAACAATAAAATCTATTTATATCAATGACTAGCTGTTACTTGCAGCTTTGTCCGCGAGGATTTTGCAAGCAAACCCTATGTATATTCAGTATTTCAACAACTATAGTAATTGTTATATAACACCTACCGCTGAGAATGATGAGAATTGCCGAGAATCAAACGAACTATTTTCGATTTGATCAATTTCTGGAACGTTTACAATAGTTCTATAATCGAACCAATATGCATTAACAAATTCGAATTTAAAACGGTTGGAACATTTTTAAAATCGAAATAGATAAAAATATTTATAACAATGTCTGAAATGTTACCAGTTTAATACACCTAAGTACTAAATGAAGACTAAACGTAGTTGAAAACAAAAAATCGCATCTAAAATAGTACAGTAGAAGCCGTTCTTCCGATTTAGTTTTAATGCTCTCCCTCTCGATGGGGAATTTCGGAAAATCCTTTCTTAGAGTGCGTTTCCATGACGTACCCTAACTGTGTATCAAATTTCACCTGTTTAGGTTCAGCGGTTTGCTCTGGGCGATGAGGAATTAGTGACTCAGTCAGTCAGTCAGGACAAGTAATTTTATATATGTAGATTTTGCTGTTTATCGCACATATACATAAGGAAAGAATTTCGGCTAAGTGAAAATTTTCCATTCGAGATTTCGTTTTCATTTCGAAACTTTTAATGTTTGAATTGGACATAAAATTAACAAATTGATAACGTACGGCATCTAGTTTAAATTTATAACTGGTTTCGATGTTTTATTTACAAGTATTTGTTTTATTCACAACACTAAAAATACGCCAGAACCCACTTTTCATCAAAAGAGGAATAGTCATCGATGGCATTCTTCGATCAATCATAGTTTTTGCAGTTTCGAAACATTGAAATAAATGCAATAGTTTGGAAGAATATCGAAGGAATTCGGACGAATTAACGAGAAGAGTTCGAGCGATTTAAATTACGTAGAGATTGGCGAATACTCGATAGCAGAAAGTACTGGCCATTCGTGATCTCGATCGTTACTTCGATACAACGTAACTTCCAATACTACGAATACCTTCAATATGGCCCCAGAAGCCAATGGAACCAGGAATTTATTATAACGGATTACGTTTCCGACCGATAGCAATGGGCGATCCGGAAGTAGGCAAGGAGGGGGACCGGACCAAAAATTTAAAACGTTTGAATAATGAATAAGTAACTTTTACTAACGCGTGCCAACCATCGCAGGGTGGACGGTCCGATAAAGAAAATTGGTCATAGTAAATACTTTTTAAAAGCGTTTTAAAAGTTGTAAGAAATGAATTTTAATTTTCTCTCGTCAGTGGTGTTGTATACACCAGTGCTTACCGCGTCTTTTTTCCATCTCCGGTTTAATTCGCGAGAAGAAAAGAAGCAGACTACATCCCGAACGATTTCCAATTCTTGTTTTCTTAAAATAAATAAATAAATTTCCAGCAAGTGAGAACGAGAATAATTATTTGTTAATCTTATTATAGTGGAGATAAAAATCGGCCAAATTACAATGCGCTTACAATTGTAATTTGTGTTAATAACAAGTGTTAATAAAACTTAACAGTTTTCTGGTGTCGATTACTTGTGTGACAACCAACAGAAAGACAAAATAATAAAGGAAATGATGGAGGAGTCGTAACTTAGTTTTTTTTCTAACGAATAAATTAGTAGAAATCGTTTACTTTTGATTTGACGATAAAAATTTTCGAGCCATACATTACCCAAAAACGGGATCCGCAGAAATTCGTAAATCCTCCTTCCAACTCCATTTTCGTTTCTAACGCAAACGATACGTCCACCGGTTTTTGTCCCTTGTACCGTAAAATTATCTGTCATCGAGATAATCGATAAAATAACCGTTCTATACGTAGACTAAATCGATAATCAAGCGTTAAATTGCGCATTAACAATTAATTCTTATGTCATTCATTTTGCGGAAAAGTAAATCTCGAACAAACCCAGTCTCCGAGTTTACTTCCCCAGCTCCCACGGTCGTCTGCTTTCTTTCTGTGTATATGTTATGGACAAAGTGATTAATACGAGCATTATGAATAATGACCAACAAAATCGAGAATTGTAATAAATTTCAATAATTTATCAAATTGACCGGTCATTATTGTTATGGACAAAGTGATTAATAGGGCATTATTCATAATGACCAAATAGGGCAAGCAGTGTGATAAATATGATTCATTTATCAAATTGACCGGTCATTATGAATACTGCTATCACCTAGTCGGGCAAAGTGATAATAATAAGTTGAGGAGTGATCATCCGATAAACTCTAGCCAATCGGCACTCTGAATTGTGTGTGCTTATCGTGTTTAGTACAGAATTTTAAATTTGATTAAAAAAACCTCCACTTATTTCATTTAGAAATATTTATTTTTTGTAAAATATATCAAAGTATTATTAACTATATTAATTAAACTAATATTAACGAAAAGTATTATTAACAATTTTTGGTATAAATTATATAAAAAATTAAATGTTTTTTAGTTATTTATTTGAGTAATTAAGATTTTCATGACATTTGGAATTACATAATTTTTTCTTTGTAGCATTTGCATCTATTAGATTTGCAACCAATTTTGCAGCAGCATCGAATATAGCCTTTTTTTCTGCGAATTTCTGCACCCGGTACATTTCCAACAGAAATGAAGTTTTCTTTACAAACAATAAATTGGTTTCTGGAATATAATAGATTTAATATGCTATGTTTGGTACCCAGTTTGTAAAGGTTTTTATCTTTAACCGCAACAACAACACAGAATATTTTTTCCATCACTGCGGGCTCGATCTACATCAGGTACACGAATCCCTACTGTATCACCAACATTAGCTGCTGTGTATTTGGAATTTGATATATTAATCATTTTTTCTGCTTGCTTTTTAAGAATAAACAAAGCCATCTCCCTTGTTTTAGACACACTTCTTATTTTTTCTTCTATTTTTGGATCAATTGTTTGGATTGTTTCTTCTTCTTCATTCGCCAATTCTGTAATACTAATAACATCCTGGTTTAGATTTTTTCACGTGAAGACGATGTAGATCTTTGAACTTCATCAGTTATATTGCTATGTAAGGATGGCATTATCAAATAATCTTTCCTAATGCTTTCTTGCACGGTACCCGGACTTTCAGAGTTTGAGCAACTTTGACTTACTTCGTCGATAGTTTAAAAAGTCTCTCTAGATCCTCTTCCGTATTAATGTTAATCAACAATTCGTTAGGTATAAAATTCTTTAGTCCAACTTTTAACTTTGCTCCAAACATGGCCTCATAGGGGCTGCAGTTTATACCAGTATAATGCGCTGGATTTTTCATCAGTTGTACAAAACATAATCCTTCCAACCATTTGTTAGTATTGTTAGTCTCCAACAAAGAACTAAGCATATTTTCTACGTCTTGATAACATCTTTCTATTGAACCCTGACTTTGTGAGTGCCTGGGCTTTCCATGCACCATTTTTAACTCAAACAACATATTACACATTTCTTTGATGATATTATTGGCGAATTCTCTGCCGCTATCGCTTTGTAGAATTCTCGGTGCACCGAAAATTGTAAAAATGTCTAAAAGAACATATGCTACTTCTTTAGTCCTTTTGGTTTTTAATGGTCGTAGTTGAACGAATTTAGTTAGATGGTCTTGATACACGAGTATAAATTTATATTCCTCACCGGCTTGCGACTATATATCTATAAGATCGAACTGACATCTCAAGTTCATTTTATTACATAAAATTGGTTTAACTACCAAGTCTTTATTAGGAACATTATTTTTTTTTCTGACAGATTTCACACAAGTTCAAATAAATTATGATCATCTATCTACCTTGTAATATTTTTATATTTCGTACTTAATTCTTTTTCCATACGGTTTCTACCGCCATGTCCAATAGCAATATGGACATCGTGAAATATCTGAAATATTAATATTTCATCCGTGTGAACGTAATATTTAATCGCATTACCTTCTTTTACAGGCATAATTAATTTTTCTAAATTTCCGATAGATACAATGTCATATCTACGTAAACGCTGATATTCTTCCGGTAACTTAGAAATAACTTTCATTTTTGACTCTTTCACTTTTTGTATCATTGACAAATATGCTGATTTTGTAAAAATTTGATTGTTCTCACCTTTTTCTGCTATTAACTCGTTTAATCGGTTGTTGAAGTGATTATTCATACCACTTAATGATTCCTCCATGATCGTTACTTTTGTCAAAGAAGAAAGATTAACTACTGGTCACATAAATTTAAAATTCGGTACTAAATGCAATACTCATTCGCAAGTAAGATGTAAGTTCTGATTGGCTAACGTATGCCGGATGATCACTCCTCAACGTATTATTATCACTTTGCCCAACTAGGTGGTAGCAGTATTCATAATGACCGATCAATTTGGTAAATTATTGAAATTTATTACAATGCCCGACTTTGTTGGTCATTATTCATAATGCCCGTATTAATCACTTTGTCCATAACATATATATAGAAATGCGCCAGTATGACAGCTCCATTTACATTAACCATTGAAGTGTAATTTTTTTAAAATTTATTTCACTTAATACGAATAATTTTTTAAATAATTACGTAAAAAGCACACATCTGAAAAAGTCTGTCTTTCGATTAAATCAACGATTCGGCTTAAAGAGTGAAGAACGTTTCGGGGGGAAGCGCGAGAGACGAAAATAAGGAAATTAGGTTTTCTAAATGGAAAAGAAACGAGTCAACTAATAATGCAGTGAATACGAATTATTCTTTACATAGTTACGTTGTATTTTGAAAGTTATGGCAATGCAACACTTGGGCCATCTCACGTAGTTAAGAAACATTCCAATCGGAAGAATTCGATTTCATTACCAGAGGACAACGATTGAAATGTCTTCCTGGCCACTTGGAATTTAATTTCCATTCTTCTATTACTGACGAAATCGTCTTCCGCGTTTTTCTTTCCCTAATCTCGCTTATAAACGGAAATCACTCGAGTCGACCAACGTTCGCTTTCTTTTCTCCAATCGTATTATTGGAAATTTTAATTTGTACGAGTTAACAATTTAAATAGAATAAGAATAGAATGGGGTAAATTCGAATTTGCCATTTAAATTATTTCCGTCCAGTTTTAGTAGAAGAGAAGGAAAAAGTATTTGCCCGGAAGAAACAATACGGGTTACCAGTCCAGATTTTGGTATTATTTCATTCAAAATATGATAATTAAGAGAGAAAATTAGAAAGGTAAGAAACGAATTTCGTCACGCGCTCATACGGTATTCGTTAATTAACCTATTTTCTTTCTGGATCCGACCGGTTCAACGTCCTCCGGTTTCGCACGTTTTAACCTTTCCGAGAATTATAAACCGGCGACTTTGTGGTTTATTTAGATACCGATACGAAATATACCGCGAAATTGTTGGATGGAGTTTATAGCAAATCTACGTATTTCTCGATACTTTGTCTTTTGGAACTTCGTTGTCGATAAATACACGAAAACATTCGATCGATCGCACCTCTTTTACTTTTTAAATATTTAAATAAAATATTTAAAAATCGAAAATGATACGATCGATTGAGAACGTTAGAAAGTTACAAAGATAGAAATCGTAACGTTCAATCGTTGCCATTTACCCCGTGGAGATCGGCCGATACGCGTTTCGGCCTATAGAAGATTCAGAATAAAGAAGATGTAAAAATGCCTTGTGTCTATTAATACACCTAGTCGTGAAGAAAAAAAAAAACAAATAATAGCAAAATTATGGATAGATGGAAATTTGCCTATAGTTCTTAAACCGTACGTGCCATAATACGTAAAATACACAATTATCTTTGAAAACATAACATAAGTTGTATTGGATGAAAAAAACCTCTTACTGTCATTTTGCGACTACTACTGAATGCCTTAAAAATATGTTAACATACCTTTTTATTAAAATAGTTGATATTAGTGGAATGAGCGTGTCCGAAGAGAAGCAGCAAGATTATTAATATTCGGTTGAAAATTGGTAAGTTTTAGTCGCAAATCACCACGGTTTTCCAAGTTCAATCTGTTCCTCTGTTTTGTCAAAATTGCGTTCGCGTGGCTAAAACCAGCTTCAACCATGTACGAAGTTGGGAATGCAAGTAAGAAAGGTTCGGCTTCTGCTCTGAGCTTGGGATATTTAGTGGCAATATTGTTATTGCTCCAAAATTCACTGAGGTTTTTATTTTTAAAAGAACACTTTAGCTTCGAGATCTACACATACTTCAATCAGTTCATCTTCTAATCCAGGTTCACTACCTTTATTATGTATTTTTCATCAAATGGATTAGCAAACCATTCGGGAACATGCATATTCTCCAAGTCTTTGAAACGTGGTTTAAAGTCTTCTCTTAATTTATCAAGATGTTTAATATATATCTCCAAATCACGGTCGGATATCTTTTTATTTTCTTTTAGTATTCGCAAGTTTGAAAAATATTTAAAGTCGGATCGTGCCAGTGAAGATTTAAATAGCTCCATTTTTACTTGAAAGGCCATTATTTATGATTGTTCGAGCTTGAACAATTGTAACGTTTTTTTCCTTGCAAACGCTTCTGTACTATATATTAATGATTTTCGATATATTACGATATTTTCTCTGTAAAGGACAAAATATCTGCATTTAGATATAAAATACTTAGAGTGACAACCCTACTAGAGTGTAACAGTACAACATATGTCTGTGTATAATGAAGTACTAGCGTTCATAAGATGTTTGCGACACTAGTGCAGTTGCCAGATGAGTGAAAACAGTAACACAAGCTAAAAGCGGCGTAGACTAAGGAAAAACTCAAGTTATAACTAGGGTAGTCAGTAATGTTGATCATATCCGTATTTCGAACTTTTATTGGAATATTCTATTATTTTCCTAGACAGTTTAATTGATCCTCTTTAGTAATAATCGACCCCCTTTCGACCCTCGTGTATTAATCGACCCCCGGAGAACTCTTATCGACCCCAAGGGGTCGATATCGACCACTTTGGGGACCATAGTCTAGGAATTATTTTCCAAAAAAGACCCAACGCAAATTGAACACGATTCCAGACGTATCCTTCACTTTTTACAAACTCTGCGAATTCGTCTACAAATGCTTTTGCTGCTTTTTATCTGAACTTGAAGCCTCCTTGTGTCTTATGACACTGTGAATGCCAGTTCGTCGACGAAACCTATCAAACCACCCTCGGCTCACTTTAAAGTCCTGCCTGTCTGCACTTGTACTGGGTGTCTGCACTTGTACTGGGTGTCTGGGTCAACAAGTCATTATATAAATTTTTAGCCTTTTCACAAATTATAGCTTCACTAACACTGTCTCCATCAAGTTGCTTTTCATTGATCCATATTAGCAACAGTTTTTCAACTTCATCTAAAACTTTAGATCTTTGTTTCGATATCACATTCACTCCTTTAGCCACTTCGGCAGCCTTTTTGTTTTTAATAATTGTAGAGATAGTCGATTTTGCCACATTATATTCTTTAGCAATGTCAGAAACTCGAATGCCATTCTCGTATTTTGCAATAATTTCTTTCTTTAATGCTACACTGAAACGTTTTCTATTTCTACTGTCACTTTTCTCTTTCTTCGGTGCCATATTGATTAAATATACAGTATAAATAACAAAACTAAAAACGAAGTTCAGCACACTCGAAAAAGCAATGCTTCCCTCGCGCACGTCTAAGAGCAACTGAAATTTGTGAGGTTCCAGAATGGCTGGAAACTATTGGGTTGATGCAAAAGTTCGTCCGTTTTTAGCACCAGCTGGCTAAAAACGCAACACTGAAATGTTTTTTCCTTCACATGTGTAAAATTTGAATGTTGTTTGACAAAAGGGATTTCAGCTAGTATTTGAGAATAAGGTTGTGTTACTTAGTTGTGTTTTTAAAATTTTGTTAAGCATTACAAATGGTAGAAAATAAGGAGCATTTTCGACATATTATGCTTTTTTATTTCCGAAAAGGCAAGAATGCTTCGCAGACACAAAAAAGACATGTTCTGTGTATGGTGACGGAGCCATTGATGATTCCACGTGCCGTAAGTGGTTCAGAAAGTTTCGTGAAAGTAAGCTTACAAATTTGACACAAAAAGCCGTTAAGTTCGTTATTCGAGACAAAATTTTTGCAAAATGAAAGTTCGTTAATCGATTTGGTCGTTAACCAGGACGTTCATTAACCGGGGTTCCACTGTATTGGTTTTGTCGATTTATTTTTCATAACTACAATTGCAGCCCCTAGGTTCTCATTTTGTTTTGACCCGTCTGTATGTATCGTGTAATTCGGGTAGAGTCTTCTCTCCCAGTCACTTGATATTGCAATGTCTGACACTTTGTCCGGGTGTATTTTATAGATCTGATTAGGTTGTGGCCGTTCTTTAATCAGCTGTTCTAGAAGTGAGGTATCCATATTGGGTAATAGGCCAATCCCAATATATTGCACCATGTCATCAAAGTCTGGCCGGTATGTCACTCTATTCTTGTTTATGTGCCACTTCCACATCTCTTGACCTTAGATGCAGAGGGGGAACCCTGCTATTATTTCTAATGCCGCAGTTGGGCTGTTCTGTATACTTTACACAACCGCAGAAAAGTTGTTCGTTGTATCCTATTTAATTTCTTTTGGAATCTGATGGTGTTGGTCCAAGTTGCCCAGAAGGGTGCCCCATATAATATCATAGTTTCCACACAGACCTTGTGTATCACTTTCATTGTTTTATCATTTAGACCACAGCTTTTATTTGATAGGCTGAGAAGTGTATTTGAGAGTCGTTTCATTGCCTTATCCATTGTTTGGTTTAGGTGCATTGCGTATATTAATCAATGGTCAAAATCTAAGCCCAAATATTTCAGATTGTTCACATTCTGTATTTTCTGTCGTTGTTCATCATTACTCTTAGGCCCGTTTTCATTGGTGTTCCTTTGATAGAATTATATTTTGACACATATCATAGTTTATTTAATTTACATCAGTCATTAAATTTTTCTAGGAGGCGATTCGCTTCTGCCTGTAAAATCTCATTGTTTCTGTGAGTTATCGTGATCAAGGTATCGTCAGCGAATCCATGCAGTTTCCATGTATATTTTATTCTATTTGTCGTAGGTGTGCAGCAGACTGTCGTACCCGATGAACGACATTTGGACGTCGACTATTCGAAACGCGATAGAGATGGCGACACATCACACGAGGTAGAGGTACGGCACGCGTAATAAATCGGCGCAGATATAAACAACAACGCCGATAATTCTCCCGCACTAGTCACACAATCGTACAAATATGCATCGTTCCTACGTTTGCCTCTTGTTTCTATGCTTAGGTTTAGCAAACTGTTTGGATTTACTAAATATCCTAACAATACTGAACGAGGACGAGCCCGACGCCAACAGAAATATAGTAAATTTACAAGTGTTATTGGTATTGTTAAATTTATGTTTTCACTTGTATTTAACAAGCTGTTTTTTTAGACCGAAATCATCAGGAGTAAGGGCTATCCTGTGGAAGAGTATTCCGTTCGAACGAAGGACGGTTATGTTTTGTCCGTGCAAAGAATACCCTATGGTTTATCAGGCAAACAAAACACCGCCAATCGTCCCGTAGCCTATTTACAACACGGTCTTCTGGAATCCGCCACCGACTGGGTCTTAAATTTCCCTAATCAGAGTTTGGGTAAGTTTTCGTTTTTGGAATAGTTCGGTAAGTTTTCCCATTCGACCATAAAATTAAATATTTACCCACACACAATTGAAATCCGTATTTGTATCGTCCATATGCGTAATTTGCACCGATAACAGTCTTACTGTTGCGTTTCGAATTCCCTCGAACCGGTATCTTTCCGAATAATTCTGGCTGATGATGTATTTTTTTTTTTTACGGTTACGAAACTGGTTTTTGTAATGCTGTTTTGGATTCGTTGCTAAATATTTAAATATAATTAGGTTATATCCTGGCCGACAGCGGTTACGACGTGTGGTTGGGAAACCAGAGAGGTAACACTTACTCTAAAAAGCACGTTGAATATTCGACTAAAGAAGAAAGATTTTGGAATTTCACGTAAGTCGAACGTCGGAGAGTGTAAAGTGTTTACGTACAAAGAGATTTTTTTTCCTTTTTAGCATTGACGAATTTGCCAAATACGATGTACCCGATACCATAGAGTTTATTCTAAATAAAACTAATCAGAGTCAGGTATATTATATTGGACAGTCTCAAGGCAACACTGTAGTTTACGCTCTTCTCTCCGACAGACCTGACTATGACAAAGTAGGTAATGATTTTACATGCCTGGATCCTTCTATCCGTATTAAACAGATTTAATATTTCAGATCAAAGCGGTACTATCTCTGGGACCGGTAGCCACGGTCGGTCACATCACCAGTCCTCTTCGTTTACTTGCCCCCTTAACCAGCCCCATAGACGTAAGAAATGGTAAATATTTCGCCTCCTTTCGATTAACAAATGTAAATTTCGTTTTCTTTTTAGCTTTTATCTAAGAAATTAGGATACAGAGAATTTTTGTCGAACAGTTTTGTTATGAAATTATTTGCTCAAGTCGGCTGTGGCTTTGAAAAATTCAATATTTTATGTTCCAATGTGTATTTTCTAATGAATGGATATAATCCGTCTCAACTAAACAGGGTAAGAAAAAGATACTGGAAAAATATTACTGTTATATCGACTTATACAAATGCATTTTAGAGTCGCATAGACGTCTACATGTCTCATTACCCCGCCGGTTCTTCTACCAAGAATATCGTTCATTTCGGACAGGTAGGCCAAGCTGTCGAATGTTCGAATAGAGTTAAAATTTCGGTAATTGCAATCATTTTGATTCTATCGCAGATGATGAATTCGAAAAAGCTTCAAAAATTCGATTACGGGCCGGAAAAAAACGTAATAGCCTACAATCAGGTAAGTGACAAATTCCTCATCCATAGCTATCCTTATGTCCGTAATCTTTCTTATATTCATCTTCGTGTATTAATTTAATAATTATGTATTAGCCTACACCTCCTGAGTATAAAATAGAAAATATTCGCACTCCCATTGCGCTTTTCTGGAGTAAAAATGACAACTTGGCCGATCCTAAAGACGTGAGTATACTTCGAGAGAAGATCCAAAATTTAGCAGCAGACTACCGAGTGGATTCAGAAGAATGGGGTCATCTAGACTTCATAATGGCAACTGACGCAAAGAAATATGTTTACGACGAGCTGATTAGAGTAATGAAGAGTATTTAGAAATTCTCATTTTCTACATAAAGATGTATATTTTGTACTGTACGTTAACGTGAAAGCAATAAAATTGTATTTTGAATTTTAAGTTGGCTAATACGAATGCTTTACGACTTCGTTTTATTACTAAATAAATACGTATATTTATACGGAAAATATTTTAAGAATTGCATATAACCAAAGGTTATAACGGCAAATATTAACCTGAATAATTGCAATATTTTAATTTGTAAATAAAACGGAATTTTCTTTTTAGATAAGTAATCCGGTATTCAATTTGTCCAATAGTATAAAAATTACGAGAATAATACAAGGATAACTCTGGAAAACTCGGAAAATTGTCAACGAATTCGATTTATAATTGGTGTACCTTAAACTTGCGATAATAAGGAAATTACACAACCCGGCAGCGGGTGATAAAGTCATTTAAAAAGCACGAGCGATGTTAAAGCTATAAGTAGGAGTTGTACAGTACCACGTGGAAGGCTCTTAGTCATTTTAGGATAGTTGGAATCTTCCTTAGTTATTTTACATGTTCGTTTATTATACAACGTTTACGTGAGTATTCACTCACGTAAACGTTAATTCAGCTAGTACAAGTAGAAACAAATGCGTTTAAGTAACTCGATTTTAGAAAATAGGGTGGTTAATTGATACGAGTATGTGTATTGGCATCGTTAGTTTACGCGCAACGTCACGCGTAGTCAAAGTTTTATTTAATTTTATTCTTAAAATATTTCTCGCCGTCATTAAAATATTAAGCATAGTTCGCTAACATACTATATTTTTTATATTGCAAATAATTAACAGGTGCATTAAACAGGCAAATTGCCTTTTTTGTCATTGTTAACTTGTATATAACAAAACAGATTTTTAAATTAATGAATTTTAATAGCGTTTAAGTAAAAATTAAGTAATTCTTAACAATAATAATAATTTTATTGAGAATTTAGTAAAATTTCCAAAAGCATTGTCAGGTTAAGTTATTTTTTACAATGCCTAAAAATATTTTATATTTCTAATTTCATTTTTTATCTATTTAAACTATATCGTATTGTAATCTGTCTTTATAAAAAAACGCGTTAAGGACATATAAAGTTGGGAAGTAGATAAGTGACGTCATTTACCGACTTTCTATGCGTGTAATTGATCATCTCAAACCATCGGAAATGTCGCTAGTGTTGTATTATTTATCGCTAAATAATAAATAAAATTCGTGTTAATATTGTCAGCACTTTTCGAACAGTCCCGTAAACAATTTTATATAGGCCTATATTTTAAAAGTAATTTTACGTACAGTACAACCTAATAAATTCGAAGACGTATCTTAAAACGAAGAGATGATGTTCGACAATACTGTTGCCTTTTATCGTCTTGTTACGTGCAATGATTCAACCCTGCAATTTAATTTTGCTTTTAAAATTATTTAATTATTCCCAACATTAATAAAAAGCAAATGCAATTATTGGATGACCTAAGGAACCGGTTATACTTTTAACACTTCTCATTATTAGAGAGCATCCTTAATTAACATTACACGTATCTTTATATTCGTTTATCAGAAAGTTTTACTCATTACATAATTATACTGATCGGGACGTTTTATTGCAACATATAAGACGAAACAAATCGGATCGTCAAGCCACGAATAATTGTTCTTTCGTTAATTTTTACATTTGCTTTTAATAGTAAAACACGACACGTGTCTAACTCTAAACTTAATCTATAACAAATATTAATGTCAGATTAAATTTGTGAAAATTAACATTTGGAGATTATTCGTAGATACGAAGAACGAGAATGTAATTTCTAGTGTTAAAAATACAGTAATCGAAGTAAAATTTTTACGATTTTGTGCAATTCCTACTAACAGGGGTTTTCTTTTATAATAAAGTTACATTATTACGCTTTATATAAATATTAGCATTCTTATAAAAATGTAGGAATAATATACTGGAAAAAGTTTATTTTTTACCGGATACCAACAATTTTTAGATTTCGATATAAGGGTATAGGCAAAATAAGAACCCTTATTGTTTCGTCTGGAATCCATAGTTTTTCTAATACTCGTACTCAGGGAAACTGAAAGAATAATTTCCCAAAAGTAAAATATAACAGAAAAAAATGAAAAAAAGGAACTTTCGATTTTAGGTACTTTTCTGTATATTTCAATCGAGCATCCCAAACACCAGCAACTCGATCGTAAGAATCCAAACAGCCTAGTAAACAAGAAAGAAAGAGCTTTTAAGTAGCTATTAATAAAAAGAAAACTTAAAATACAGGTAACCCCCGTATAACACGGTAGTTACGTTCCAAAAAATTGCCGTGTTATGCGAATCCGTGTTATACGAAACAAAGAACTAATACGAAAAGGAGGGTTAGGTTCCAAAAATTAAAAAACATGCTAGTATATTTTCATAATTAAGATAAATATCTTCATTAAAATTTTTTTAAGTGATACATATTAATATAAATTAAACAATGTTTTCTTCGTCATCACTAAAAACACTATTAATTAACCGAGAGCGTTTTCTTTTTGGCAAGTTATCCTTATCCTCTGAGCATTTTTCTGCATTATCTTCAGATCCATGCTTTACCTTTTGCAAAATGTATGTAATTTTAGATTGCTTGCTTCTAGTTAAAAGGTCTTTATAAATTTCCTTATATGGTGCTAAGCACTTATGAAGAATAAAGCAAGTATGGAATAAGGGAAAAACATTCGGCAACATCAGAAGCAGAAGCGTCGCGATCTGGCAACATTGAAACAAGTTTCGAGAAGGACCACGTGTATCGACAGAAGGCGAGAAGAGAAAATTTACATACTTAAGTACTAATAGTTCACGAAAATAATAATTTTCGTGAACTATTATTACTTAAGTATGTAAAAATCTATTACATTTCCTGTTGTACGAGGGTTTTATCCAATTCTCGAACCGTGTCAGAGTAAATCCGTGCTATAAAAGTACCGTGTTATACGGGGGATGGTACCAATTCTCGAACCGTGTTAGAGTGAATCCGTGCTATAGAAGTGCCGTGTTATACGGGGGTTACCTGTAATAAAATGTAGTTTTCTGCTTTTAACTGCATTTTTTTCATAATACTTGTTACATTTAATTACGCGAAGTTCCACAACACGGTAATTTTCTGGAACTCGTAAATCGCGTCATAGTAGAAACAATTGCATTAAAATCAGAGTCGTTGTCAAATTCTTATATGACACGAAAGCTCGCTGGCCGAACACAGCTCTAAACATTTAAAAAAATTTCGTTATATTGTTTTTGGTATTTTTCAAAGGACTCGTTTTTATATGTACCGTACAGCATTCGCGATTTACGTGTATCTAACAATTATAAATAATACAAATAAAATGAGAAATACTATTATAAAAACATACGTCTAATTTTATTTATTACGTAATTATTTGCGTAATAATTAAGATTAGGACGTCTACGTAGACCGTCGAGAGAGGTGGAACCGTGGAATTTTCTCCTAGACTCCTTACGGACCTCTATAAATTAATGTTATTATTACTAACAGAAACGAAAATATTTAAGATTATTTTTTATTAATAAACAAACCTTTCTACTAGTTCGTTTGATCAAAGAAAAAAAAAAAAAAAAAGAGTAAAGGAAAAAAAAATTGCAGAGTCAAAAGTGTCCGATCTATCCCGGGCCCCGTACAAGGTTTCGACGTCCTTGAATCTAGGTATCAAAAATTTATAAATAGTTGTTAACAATTATACGAGTTTTAATATGTTTACTTAGCTGTCCTGCCTTAGATATTTCTCAGCAAGTACGATTCTTTTGTCAACGATGCAAAAAACGTTGGTTTAAAAATTAATCTAAATGAATATTTGGTTAAAAAGATAAACGAATTCCTCGTAAATTAACGATTGTTTTATCTCGTCGTTTTTCTCTCCAGGTTTTAAAAATAAGTATAAAAATTAATTCAAGGTTAATTCAAGGCTATAAGAAGTATAATTATTGTCATTTCATTTTTTAATTGGATGATTTTTTCTGCTGCCATCTGTTGTCTACATCACTTAACATTAACAACGTACTGTACTTTTATCAAGTTTCTATTATTCTTCCCCCTTTTGATTTTCCTTTTTGTTACAAAAAATTGACTTTTTTTTCCCCTTCTTCTAAAGATTCCTCGATTCGTAACCTTTTATAAATACGTAATTAATTACTAAGGCACATTGTATCTTGACACATACTGTATACACCTGGGAACTATACCAGTATATGAAAACGATGAAGAAAGTTTCTTTGTTTCCGTATAGTTTTTATCTATTTAATTATCAATATATGCTTAATAATAGTAATGACAATAGATATAATTACTGTCAAACACGAAAACTCTTACAAAATAACAAAGTTAGTCAAATATGTATTGACGGATCAAGCACTCGGAGTGATACAAGCGTCCCACATTGTTCTAAATAATATGTAAATCTATGAAATCAATTTATTAGTTAATAAAAAGTACTAATCAGTCAAATCATTTCCTTAAAAATAAATCACTAAATGTCTAGATGAAGACGGCATCTACGCCTGTGATTCGTAAAATGTGTTTTGTTTTTTGAAGCTGATGACTTTCGAAGGCTTTAGTCTCTTGTCATGATCAGCCACTGCAAATTTGAAAGTTTTCTTTCATTTTTAAGAGCTGTGAAGAAATCCCTTGGCATTCGGATGACGTGTATCTAGAATCTGGCAAAAACTTGATAAAATAACCGTATATTAGTAGGATCTTGCTCCCACCCAATTTCCGGCTACGCAACTGTCTCTAGCTGAAATTTCTTTTTCCAGCCCATTTGCTGGCGCCGCGGCGCCAGCAAATGGGCTGGAAAAAGAAATAATAAAAACAGAAAGTAAGACGGCGCGCCGTCTTACTTTCTGTTTTTATTATTAATTCGAGAGAAAAAAACATTACGCCATTCTTTCACATATTTTACGTTTTGGAGTTGGACCTTTTACGGTGTTTTGTTTCCTGTCTAAGGTTATAAATTACATTAAATAGTTGTCATTACATTCAATAAAAGTATAGAAAGTCTAGATAAATATCCCCAAGTTAAGGTAAGTAAACCTAGCATTATTAGCAGCTTTTCACAAAACTGCAGATCATTTCGAAAAATTGCAAATAGTTCGGCAGATAATTTTAGCATGCAATATGGTCGGAAAATATACAGGATTTGAGCTTCACAGCAAAAAGATTAAAATGATGGATAGATAACAAGAAGGTGTTCAACTTATTGCATAGATGAGGAAATATATCTTGTGATGACCGAAAAGATCTGCGGTCGAGACCATCAAACGAAACGTATACCACGAAACACGGATACACTAAAAAAGTAAGTATTTTTCCTCTCATCTCTTGTCAGCTTTATGTAATTCTCTTCAAACTTTGAAATCAAAATTAAATGTCTACTTTTGACGGTTTCATATTTTGATATTCCAAGAAAAACAATTTATATATTTGACAAGTTGTAATTCAAAAGAACACTGGCACATGTCAGACCGTATTAAATTATTTTATTTATTATTTCAAAACAATCAGTTTTCCTATACAAAAATAATCATTCTACGCTTTGAAAAATAACAAATTTATATATTTTTCTCGCGCTTGTGCAAAAATAGGAATTTTCCAATAGGCATTAAATGAAGTTTCGGCCTGATTTTGGCCGAATGTGACCGAAGCCGATTATTCCGTCGGAGATCTATAGGGTAAAACAGGCTGAGACCCTATAGTTTTTATCAACGCATATAACTCGTTTAACTATGGATTCCAGAAGAAATAAATATATAACGCATATACAGCCAAAGGTTATCTTTTAATAAAAGTGAACGAAGTTAAATAAAATCTCGATGTATCCGAATGATAGGAACAAAATAATACTTGTCCGTTTTGGACATCCGTTCCGTACCTCCGGGAGAGTTGCTTAATGCTTAAGGGTAAGATGCCTATTTTATTTAACACTTAATTTAATCATTTTGCACTTTTTGTATTTTCCAAACTTATTATACTCTGTAATATGCATTGTTTATGCTTCTTCTTTCCATTTTTTTTAACATCGCGCATCTAATCCAATTTGCTTTTCTTGTCTCGATGTTACGACTTAATTATATGATAAACAAGTCGTTTTTTTCTTCATTTTGGGTACCTAAGATTAAATTTGATCCAAGATTTCGCTTTGCTAAATTACTATCTTTACGTCTTTTGCGAAGAGTGCGATGTGGAACGTTAAATTCTTTGCTTTATTTATAGAAATTTAGACGGTTAGTATGTACTGTTTCAGCTGGAAGAACTAAGTTCTCTTCTGCCCGTTTTCATTTATTTTCACCAGTTTTTCTTTTGTATTCAGTAGACACATCTAAAATTATTAAATTTTATCAATATTTAGTTTATAATAAAGTATTTTAGAAAAAATATGCATCTCTTTCTTAAATCCACTAGGCATGCATCTCACCCGAACTTTATGGAAGAGATATCTATTTATATATTTTAATTAATTAAAAATTATTAGGAGAATCTGTGGCTTCAACTACAACACAACCAACTACAGTAGACCCCCCTATAACGCTTAGATACGTTCCACGCTAAGCGAATGTTACATTATATGAATGATTAAATACATGAGCCAATCGCAGCCCGATAGGTGGGAACTTTACGGACTAAGGCTGTTCGAAAGGTTTTCTTATATAAAATTAACCGATTCTAGACTAATTCCACTCAACATTTCCAAAACACGTATAATTTTTTGGGAATAATCTGTATAAACTATGCTATAAACAAAAAATTGTAGGATTACTTACACCGTTCGACTACGCCGTTGCTTAAAGCTGGTTTTCATCGCGGAACAGCACGCGAAACGACGGCCGCAATTTCTGATAACGAATTTTTGGCGGAAAAATAACTTGACCTTTGGAGACATCATTAATATAAATAATTTTTATGGAC